>NC_091937.1:2425555-2728750 GCF_041260155.1 Ptychodera flava | reverse complement strand
CTTTCACTCCACTTTACATATGAGCATCAACACTTCAAATCATAAGCAACTATGCTTTTCAGCACTCTGGTGTATTATAATGCCCTAGGGTGATTATATACTCGTCAGGGTCAGGTCTGATCGGCTAAACCATGGCGAAGCGATCTGAAGCTCAGTGAGGGAGGGTGGGAGAATTCAGCGCCCTAGTCACTACAGCTCTACCCTTTGTGTCCGCTCTGGTTGTGTTCTCCTTTGTTATGTTGTAATGAGGGAGAAAGTCTAAAGGACACGTCTCCTATTTATACATACTTAATTTTATATGGCGTATTGATTTTGCTATGTGATGTAGCTTTAAATATAGCTGTACAAGTACTTTTTGATGAAGGTAACATAATTAGGTGAGATGACAAAATTATTTCCATATTGTAGTTTACGTTATTTTGACAGAGCCTTACGCAAAAAAGATTATGAAGCTAAAACAAGCAATTTTATTTTCAATTTAGTCATTGTGACTGTAGTGTGCGTACATCATTTGCAATATTTTCGAAGACTGCAAGTACAGTCCAAGTCTCCTGTATGCCGTAATGGTATTATTGAATTAAAGCCACCTGAAAAAAGGAAATATTCAAATTACCGAATCAGGAAGTTCAGCATGAATTGGCTGATAATTGGCATTTGATAAGTAAGTAAAACAAAGTGTACAAAGGCAATACCACCCACTTGCTCTCTGCCAAACTAGCGATGAAAGTTGTGTCTTGTTCTGGTCGCAAATCAACATCAACATTGTGAGAATTTTCTTTGGAGTACTTGCAAATAAAAAGAGAGGCGTATAGAAAAATCTCCCGGCCAAAGCCTTTTTAAGTACAATCACAAGAGAATTTCGAAACAAGAGATAAAAACAGGTGGAGTTCGAAATAAATAAATAAATAAATAAATCAATAAATAAATAAATAAATAAATAAATAAATAAAATAAAATAGATAAATAAATAAATAAAGTTGTAACAAAAGCTTGCATGTAGTCCAAACCTTATGTTACAGTGTATTTTTGGTGCAGACTGTAAAATGTTTCACTGAAATGTTTACTCTTGTCTGGCTGCAAGCAGAGTTGGGCTTGTGCACAGCTGACCTGTATTTCAGCAGGTTTCAAGATGTCAAACGAACGACACAAACTACTTTTTATACCGAACATATTCTTGAAAAAAACCTTTAAGGTAGAATGCGATAAGGGAAGACTTTGTTGAATGTCAAATATCAGTAAATTTCAGACATTTTGTTTCTATAATCCCAAATTTGATCCTCGACCTCTGATTTTTTGCCTTTGAGTTATAAATGGTATACAGTACCCCAGAAAAGTTTGATGAGATAAGTGATACATTGTTTTCCGATAGCCAGAATTTCTACTGTTTCAGGACCATGAGATAATGCATGACTTAAAATTACTGTTGCTTAAATTTTTTTGAATTTCATGATACAAGTGAGTGAGCACTACGCTGGCAGAAGATAGCATCCCTTCACAAAATACAAAATTGTAACAGGCTTGTTTCCGTCATTTTGTAGTTGATACTATCTCTTTGCAAAGAACTCTAGAATTAGATGATCCTGATGTTAAATCAAAGAAAACACTTAAAATCTTCATGATTACAAGAACTTCCTCTTTCATTTTGTATTTTAAATCATCTCATTCTGTTGCCTTTGTCGTTACAATGCAGTTCGACTTGGTGTGTGATCGTTACTATCTGGGGGCGCTGTCAACGTCCATGTACATGGTAGGTCTGCTGGTTGGGTCATATTTGTTCGGCATTCTCTCTGACAAGTGAGTATGAGTTTTCTCCAATCTTAATCAAGTTTTCTGCTCACGCAAACGGTTGTAAGGCGATTAGATCATCACATTCAATGTGCATTTTGTTAGCATGACAATTGTTTTGTAACTATGATTACAGAAAATAGTAGCATTTCCTTTCTACGGTACAACTACGCAGAGCGCCGATTTCCCCCTCCCCCACCCATCCCGAAATTTTAGGCGGTTAACGCTTTGCAGGAAATACTCTCCTTCATGGTGAAATTTTGCTGCTTAAGTGACAACAGAATATATAGATGAACCACTGAAATACCCTACTTGTAACATTTATAGCATGAAACCAACATCTTTATCGAATATGAAATTACTGGATCATGAGATTGCTTATATCATGACTCGGATATCATGACCCTTGATACCGATAATGTGCATTTTCCTTTCCACCTTCAGGATTGGTCGGTTACCAGCGTTCGTTACCGCATTCATCTCTCTATCCATCATTGGCAGTGCTTGTGCATTTTCACCGAATATTGTTGTTTTCTGTATTTTCCGATTTGCTAATGGAGCTGTTGCATCGGGAATACTCATCGCTGGACTTGTTCTCGGTGAAGCAGCAAATGAAAATATACACTGGTTCATGGCAGCCATTGATAATACATTTTAATACTGAGTTTTAATACTTTGCTAGTTTTCTGATTTCTGATTTTCTGATTTTATAATTTTGACTCGTAAGGAAGATTAAAAGAACCAAACGCAAAGTTTAAGAAGTTTGATCGTTATCCGGTTTGAAAGACCGGCATTATTATGACAAACCTGATTGTTGCGAAATGTGAAATTATTTGCTTTTATTATCATGCAACAGACGATGCATTATTATCTCTGTTACTTTGCCGAATGGTGCCAGAATACAACCTTTTATCACATTAGCTATTTAATTACGAGTTACACCTTCCGGATTGACTGAGAGTATGTCATGATTGTATTCCTCTTCCTATCTGCCTATTCAACACCACGGACATAATATAATAATATTGGGTTCTTATATAGGGCACATATCCACAAGTACATGTGATCAAGGCGCTTTGCAATTATTATTACCCCTGGTCACTGGACCTAATATGATACCACTCAACTCCCTGGGGAGCAAACAACAGCTCACATGTGCAGCCGATAAGCGCAGCACATAACAAGGCACACATAACAACCTCCGTCCTACCCATCACTCCTGGGTAGGGAGAAACAATGAGGAATAAAGTGCCTTGCTCAAGGACACAACACCATAGCCATGCCGGGGCTCGAACTCGCTTTCCTTTGATCGTGAGTCCACTGCTCTATTCACTGGCCCATGATGCCTCGACAATATTCGTAGAAACCTAACGGATGTCCATTAGTCAGACACATAAATGTCAACTTATTTCGTGATGCTTAATATAAATAGCTACCTAGTACCTGTCGACAATCAATAGATATAAGGTAACCATTAAATTCAACGACATTCATTTGCAGTTATTGAACACGTCGGTCAGTCGAAGAGAATCTTTGCTGGAATGATGTTACAGTATTCCTTCGCCATTGGTTACATGCTGTTGGCGGGAATCGCCTATTTTGTTCGCTATTGGTGGCTTCTGCAGTTAATAATTAGTCTTCCATGTGTACTGTTCTTGAGTTATTATTGGTAAGCACGAATTTCTTTTTTACGTTAATGTACTTTAAGCAAAGGGAAAGAAGACAATGGCCGCCTCAATAAATCCTAACAAAGAGTAAAGAAGTTACAGTTCCTCAATTTGAAGGCAAATAGAAAATTCGAATATCTTAATGGTAAATATACTTTAAACTATTCAGCTCTTACATAAAATTCGCAAAAAACTTTAGTCTCCTTTTTTAATCATACGTATATGTTAAGACATGAGTCTGGACTTTTTACATATCAGAGTACGTAAGGATCAAGTTTTTGAAAGTTCTAATCGAATAACTTAAATGTCGGCAACAATACATTTTTAAGTACATTTACACGGAATTTTGCAAAAAGTTTAGATTTTGACGAAGACACGTGACTGACAGCATAGTATATTTTCCCGCCAAAATCATTTAATGGTATATAATGCGATTATTCAACTTAAAGACAAATTTATTCAAACTAAATTATTAGATTCAAGTAGCATGAAAGTTCATATAAAAGCCTTTTGACTAATTCAAACTTAATACGTTTTGATAATTATTTTCTTCAAAAACAGTTCCAGGACATTTTTAAATATTTATGAGATATGACAAATTGTTTATTCAGGCTAAGGTGCCTGTTGTGTTGAGTGATAATTGCTCTTTCAGAATATGCAGAAAAACAGACAAAAAGTTTGAGTCTCCAAGTTGAAATTTAATCATTTCTTAAATGTATGAATTTTTGCGGGAAAAGGGCACTTTTCAGTCAGGTGACAATGTCTGTCAACATTTATCATATTCTATCCGTTGAAATATAACAAAACAAAAAGGACCAATTTTTAGTCAACTCTGACCGTATCCCTTGAATTAATACAGTAACCCCCGCCTCAATGTACTTGCGCACTTTTGCCGACACGATTTCGACTTCTCCAATAGCTGTATATTCTGGTGCTTTCTTTTTGTTTTTCATCTAAGGATTATTCCAGAATCCCCACGGTGGTTGATATCGACTGGGAGAGTGAAAAAAGCTGAAAAAGTAATCAGACTAATTGAGAAAGAAAACTCTGTCCATTTACCAAACGAAATTTCTGAAATAATGAAAGAAAAGGGAAAATTAAAGGAGGTAGGTCGCTTGTAGTAAGAAATTAATACAGTTTCTAATCTACCCACATATTGTTTGAATTGGGCATTTGAAGTTCACGTATTGCATTTGTGAACTTGACGTTGTATGCGTTTGCTTTGCGGGGTGCTTTTTCACGGTTTGGAGGAATCATGGTACATATCTGTCTCGTTAACAACGCTCGGTTACGGGCTCTGAGGTCCCGTTTTGCCCACGTTCCATATATTTCAAATAGGTTTTCTAACATTTGTTGCGCAAACTACGAGGTAAACAACTTTTGAATACAAGAAACAGACATGCTGTTATAGAAAACAGCAGAAAGAGTTTGAAACAACATGAATTGTTTCCCTCACTGTAAATATTTATGTGTATACGAGTAATAGATCTGGTTTTTAACGAGTTATAAAAGTTGCTTTGTATATAATGGAAGAAAATGAATGCTCGCCATCAACATTAAACATGATATCAGAAAACGCTCCACAGTCATTACAATTTTTAAAAGTAGCTATGTCATGATAACACTGCATATGTTCAAACGATGGGGTATCACGAAAGAAGGCAAAATATTGGTTTAGTCTTGTCACGCCCAGGTTTTTCAGAATAAATGATACATAAAGATCAAAATTATTGTAGAATACCGTCTCCAGGGAAATCAGATCAATTGTGCCAGAAATGTTTGGCAGATAATCTTTGATTAGATTAGTTAATGCCGAGTTATGTATTTCACTCTATCACTTTCTAACCAGTGACATAAGCTGTCCTATTGCCTCTCTTTCAGAATCTAGAAAACAAAGGAACGGAAGTCACTGTTCTCGACATCTTCAGAAGTCCAACTATGACAAAGACGTCAATTAATCTATTTTTCGCAATGTGAGCAACTTAATAACTTAATAATTGTACGACATGTGAACGGTAGGTATGACAAGATCCAAGCACAGAAAGAGACATTTATGTAAGCAACGGCAAAGATCTATTCGATATTCTTTACGAATTAACTTTTTAAAAACTCTTGGTAAATGTTAATTAACTCCAGCATTTAATTCATCACTTTACAACTATCATTCATTCCTCACATCCATTTCGGGTTTCTTTCTTTTAATTTGCAGGTTTACCATTACTCTGGTGTACTATGACCTGTCTTTAAACACGTCTAACCTAGGTGGCAATGATTACGTCAATGCTTTTATTTCTGCAGCAGTTGAAATACCAGCGTACACGATCAGTTTGTACTTGCCAAATACAGTGCTCGGTCGATGATGGTCCGTGTCTGGCACCATGGTTATTGGGGGCGCTGCCTGTATCGCAGTAATCTTCACACCATCGTGTAACTTGAATTTATTTACTCAGTTGACGCATAACCAGTATAACATGTATCACCAGTAGCCTGATCACTTCACATACATAATTGTTAAAGAATCACCAGTCCAGTTGTAGTTCCTTTGTGTATTTTGGGGTAGTGTACATCACAACTGGCGCGAGACCGATCACTCCATTACCACATTTAGTACGTTTGTGATAATAGTAACCGGCATGACATTTCAACTCATGGCCACGGGCTAATTCGTAGCGTTTTTCAAAAATATAACTTTAATTCAATCGCATACCTGTGAATGCTGTATATTTTAGATTTAATTTTACTTTCTGTTTGAAACTTGCTACAAGCCTCCTTGTTTCAAATTTGGAATTACCCAAATATAAATGCGCGGACTGATTAATCATAGATGCCATGTTACTACTGTGTTTCTGAATTTAGCTCTTATTGTCTGAAATTCGCTTCTCGACAGCGACAATGTATGGTGACAATATAGGACTCGTAAAAATAATTATTTCAACACATATATATTTTTTTGTTCTAACTACTAGGTGGTATGCAGTCGATAGGTATATCTATTGCAATGTTGGGAAAGTGTGCAATTACAGTTGCGTTTTCGATCATAGGTGTTTTTGCTGCTGAGCTTTATCCAACAGCAGTAAGGTAAGATCAAAAAAATTAAACGGTAATTTGAATCCCATTTTTGTATAAAAGTGTATGCATGGACGAGTGACTGAGCTGATGGGTGGTTAGATTACTGGTTTGGTGGAAGGTGTGAATGGATGAGAAGGCCACTGATTGGGTCACTGAGTCATTGTGAGTGACTTGAAAGGAAAGTAAATATTACACGTTTCTCATCGAAAAAATATATTTTCAGAAACGTTGGTACAGGGCTGTGTTGGATGTGTGGTCGTATTGGTGGAATATTAGCTCCTCAGATGCTACTGATGAGAACGATATGGGCGCCTTTGCCACTGATTGTGTTTGGAACAACACCAATATTATCCGGATTGTTGGTTTTACTATTACCTGAAACCAGAGGATTAAAGAATTTGCCTGACACCATAAAAGAAGCAGAAAAGACAGGAAGGTAAAGTACCATTTAATCTTATGGCGTGAATTAAAAGTATTGCGTTATTGATGCATGATGCAGTAAATGATATCAAACAGTGAGAAAGTACCGGTGGTACGGGGGTAGTAACAATATGAATACCGGTCAAATATAGATATATTTTCCCCTATTGTGATAAACAACTGCCAAAGCATCAATAACAAAAAGAGAGCTCTGGCACTTCAAATTGAGTAGGATTTGGGAAATGAAATATCGATTTCTTTTATGATGTTAATATAACATATCCATTATGATGGAATAAGTCAATGTTTAAGGGATATGTATTTCAAAATCGAGATTGATTGTGTGGATGACTGATTAACTGGATTGACCTATTCTTAGCTGGAACTTTGTATTTCATATATTGACGGTGGTTTTACAAATTACACGGGTGAATTTATCGTGCAGTTTTTCTCAACAGTATTCTATAAATACGTTATGTTGTATTCTATAGATATGCTGTGATTCGCAAAAAGTACGTTCTCAAATACATACGGCTGAGATAAACACTTACAATAAATTTTGTTTCCTTTCGATCGTTGAAAGACATCAAAACCCACGATCAATAATTAATAAAATTAAAAGGCATGATTTTTCGAATTATCTGATTTTATTTGGTAACCTGTGACACACATATAGAACTGAGTTTCTTACTTTAAACATGATATATTTAAATATGATCTTATAAAAGTCAATATTATTATGACAATATGACTGTAACAAGCAAGTCTGTATTGAGTATCAACAATCAAATATAAAAGACAGCTCATCTTAAAAACTAACAAATCTAACTTAAGGTTCCAAGACAAGAAATTTGACCTTTTAATCTAACAATTCTCTAAAGGTTAATAAGCTCAGAACTCCTGTAAAATATACATTTCCTGAAAGCCTAGATATACGGGAACATTTTGGTAACCACAGTGTCTCCATTGTTTACATAACTATCACGTGACACTGTAATTTGCATAACCTTTCAAAAAACGGTTTTCCCTATGTTTTGTCTCAATGCTTCAAAATATCTGACTCAAACTTGCTGAAATGCAAGCTGTCACAACGTTCTTCCAAAGTGTGTCTCAGATTTTTTATATCTTGCTTAGTTTTTTTGGAGCACAATTTTAAAGAAATCAACTATGCTTAAATTCACTGCTCTGGAAGTTTTTCTGGCATAAAAACTGTTGTAGAAGGTTTAAAAAAATTCTGAGACACACTTTTGAAGACCCTTCAGAAAGCTTGCACTCACACAAATTTCAGCCACATATCTCAAAGCATTGAAACAAAACATAGGGAAAACAGATTTTTGAAAGGTTATGCAAATTACCTGTCACGTGATAGTTATGTAAACAATGGTGACACTATGGTAACCAAACTGTTCCCCTATATGTAGGCTTTCCGAAAATATACAATTTACGGGGGTTCTGAGCTAATTAAACACTAGAGAATTGTTGGTTTAAAATGGTCAATTTCTTGTCTTGGAACCTTAAGGTAGAACGCACTCGGGAACAGATATTCAGACTCTCAAAATTTCACAATTCTTTTCTGATATACCACTCGTAGGAGGGGTTCGTTATAAAGCTCCTGGTGTAAGAAAACTTTTCACCAGTAAGTTTTTCGAAATTCAAAATTTTAATTTTCTTCATAGAGTCAACACAGGGATGGCGGCCATTTTTGAATTTCAAATATCGGTTAATCTTGAGTTGTTTTCTCTAGTACCAAAATTTGCACGGTGACTCCGATTTTTCTTCTTGATTTTGAAAGTGAATGGTTGAAAGATATCTTAAGGAAAGCTTCATCAAAAGTTCAAGTCTTTCACTTTCGAGGCCCATACTAACTTGATCACAGTATACATTATCTTTGTTTTTACACGGTACGTATACATTGTATATTCAATACTTCTTTATAGAGATGAAGAACAGCCATTGACTTCTGGCCATTACCAGTCTATCAAGTTTGAATTTAATAGATAAATGAGTAAACACAGAAACAAAAACAATTATAATAATGATAATAAATGCGATATGAAACATTAACTAGAGTAACATAAACGTTTGCAGTCATATTTAAAGTGAGGAAGACGTGTCGTTTAAACGTTGGGGAACGAAAATGCCTTCTACAGGTTTGACACCTTTTAAATGAAGCTGTTTAACTCAAACTGTTAACACTTTTTTCTAGGAAAATAGCCGAAACAGAAGAGGTAGAAGATAAGAAAACTGACCAAGTAGAGCTTCAGGCTAATTGATCAAGAACTGAACAAGAAGATTGCCTCACAGAGCAACTATGTTTTGTTCTCTCAGCGACTTAAACACATGCCACATAATGACAGCAATAACAATTGTGAATGAACTTTAATTATTTAGACCTACATTTTCGTTTACAGCATGCTAACATGTCAGGTGTTTGAAAGCTAAAGCCTGACTCCGGTCCTGTAAATGGTTAACAAATACCAGAAACATTATTAGTTTCGCAGCAAATACAATCCCAAAAGACATTTTCACCATTCTTCGTTATGCTGTAGATATGATCACTCACAAACGCGAGAGTTACACACTGTGATTATTCAATTTCATTATGATCTGTTCTAACAGATATTGTGTCAGCAAGACCGCCGAGTCGCCTAGTTGTATAGAAATTCACAGAGGACTGTTAGACATTCAAAGTGTTCAGTTTTACGCTCATATTCATTCTCGTTGTAATTCAAATGGATTGAAAAAATATTTGTTGTTCGTGGGAGGAGATAGCAATTAATAAAGGTTGCAAAAGGTTTTGCAGACATTCAAATACAGTTGTCTTAACACAACTAGATGCACTTATTTTCGCCAATATGAAGCAAGAGTAGTAACTTTTTAGATGACAAAGGGACTTACATGATGTTACGGTGAATGGCTTCCAAACTGTCAATAGTTAAGTCCAGTAAACCCTTAATATGGTAAATTTCTAACCCTCTCCGTTTTCGAGACAGCGACTTTGTTTGACGTGACCTGAAAATTTGACAGTTAAATAAATATTCAGTAAACTATCGATCGGATTAATTCGAACTCACAAGATACGGCATCACCTAACACTATGCCGCCAATAATTCAGAACATCATGCGTGTAATCAAACTCAAAGATGTTCAAAGGAGAGCAAGATCGACGATGTACCAAAGCGGTAGTCCCCAATGCCCGTTTTTTCCTTTGACTATTTATTTGATGTAAATCTTTTGTTCTCAATTTCAAAGAAACGGAGTATGTTGAAAATTCAAGAACGAAAATTTTACCATTAATCAAGCTTTACTGTCACTGTCAGTACTGCACATTTTTTGTGTTAAGTGTTAACATCTTGGATAGCAATCCTCTGTCAGGAACTAACATTTATAGTTCCTTGTCACAATAATCTACTAAGTCCAGTCAATCAATTTGTTTTGAGATGACGTTGATACAAAACTGTCCCTTGAGAGTGAAAATTCGAGCTCAATGAAGGGGAATTTTATAAGCTTTTAGTTTTACAAAACCGATACTTTTTTGTCTTTGATAAACTTCGTCAGTTTTTATTCCCACCAATCGTTACAATGAAATTACTCTTCTCAAATCTGAGCTGATCCGGTTCGAAACTTTTTCAAACCGTTTAAATAGTCTGCAGCTGATATTTCGTGTCCCTGAAATTTAGAAATTGTCTTTTAATCTCTTTTAGTAACATAGATTTATCCTTGGTGTGATACATATATTGTGGTAATTCTGAAGCTTGAAAAGTAACATTTTTGATACACAATTTCCACTAACACATGACTTGTTTAAAAATTTGTTGTCAGGTCGTCTTTTTTCCAAAAACAGTCTTACATTTTATAACATGTGTTAATCCAATTTATGAATTTGTGTCCGGAATTATCATTAAACCATTTTTGGCTTTCTGGAGATCACACATCCTGCAGACATTGTGGTGCAAAATGTCTTTCTACACAGTGCAGTGTTCTCACTAAAAGCCAGTATTAAATAGTATCCGCAGATACTGTAATTATATAAAAACAATAAAAGCTAACTTACATAACAATTAAATCTATTGTTATGTAAAAACAGCTTTTAGTAGTGTTTCATAAACTCCTTCAGAGAATACTGCAGAGGTTAGGGGGGAGGGTAAAGTTTTCGAATGTCGGACATAGGGGAGGGTCACACTTTAGACTCATGGATGGGAGGAGGGTCACATTTTAGAGTACAAGTGTGCCCTGAATTCCCCCGGCCACACCCCTGTAATTACTGAAGGCTCCCTTAGAGCATATGAAAAGGACTGACAACTATAGTCAAGTGTCTCTTTTTCCCATTGAATCATCAGTTCGTCTGTGGCACGCATTCATTTCATTTAGTCAAATCAGACAGTACAATGTATCTACCCCCCTCGCCCCTACCAAGTTCACTCATTCAGATCAATCTTGTACACTTTTTCCTGAATTTCGAAATGAATGTTGGAAAGGCCCGGTAAGCAAAGGGCATACGAACTAAGTCTATGTCTTTGCTTTGGTTGTATTTACCTGCAAATGCCGATATCTGACGAAACAGACGGCAACGTTAGCCTCTTTAAATATGAATGTTAAGTATAAATAAGAACACTGCACTGAAGTTGTTTTACAGTGAATATATAGGCGCTTTAAGAAGATGGTCAGACGAAAACCTCGAATGTGTTGTTAAAACCAGAGGACATCGCAAAATACAGTCTCTCTTATTCTCAGCAAGATCACCTTTCATAAAACGTTTTAATATCTTTCATATTCGATTTAGACGGATCCGACCGCTAGATCAACTTTATTGTCTGGGATAATAAACACATCACCATCGATGGAAAACAGTATAGAACCCTATATTACTTAACGATGTTACAAGCCTCCTCATTGAAATTGTTGTTTGCCCGGGGAAGACCTGCTTTCCAATATCTCAATGAATCGCCTCATCTTTAGGGCGGGCTTAAGTGGACTCACTTTAAAATGATCAGATCTATCACAATGTGAAACACCCGAAGTACAAGCCATACTAGCCACCTTTTGACTGTAGTGTTTATTGGAGTAACCAGAAAGTTATAAGATGGTCATCCTTTGTCAAGAAAAGCCTACATCACTAAGTGAAAAGTACCGAACAAGAGTGTATGGCTTCATTTAGCATGGCCAATTACTTACTATTGCTTTTTAAGTATCTATGATTACAGAATCATGTGAATTTAAATTTAAACACATTCACCATATTTTCTACATCGACTGTGATCTCCACAAATAGCACATGGATCAGACACCCTTCTGCTACTTCTATAGAAACATTGCAACAATATTTTACTCAAGTAAAGTCACTGAATCTCCTTGGACAAATTACATATTTATTACATTTCTATAACGAATCTCTCTTTCTTGTTTTGATACTTAGCCTTCATGATGTACTTCGCGGAGACACATATAGCTCTAGTATTCTCACAATTGTAGAAAAGCGATATCTCTGTAAAAGGAATTGCCATCGAAAAATTTTGCTATATATCTTGCGACAATTGAAACTGCTTTGGAGAAAGGTAAAGGAGAATCGCATTGCTGTAACTGAAATACACATAACAATAATGATTGAAAACTTTACAGTTAAACCTAAAAATGAGTGTCTTATCATAGAAACCCCCAGAAAAGGAGATCTTGAAATTTTGCTCAACGAGAATGGATACCCAGCCATACTGCTATCCATGCCACAATCTGGTTGATGTTGTACTCAGTTTCTCAATATGTTTTAGTTGTACAGCAACCTTCATATAAGGGAAGTCATTTTACATATACAGAATGAAATACACCCTGTATATAACCACAATTATATTATAGCTTTGTCAATACTAGTGAACTTGTGATGTCGTACTCTCGGATTATCACTGATAGCGTATCCGATTATCCATCATGTTTTCTACATCTACAAATTCACTAACATCGCCAAACTATAAAACAATAGCAATAATGTACCCCTTCAATAATGGACTCAACCAAACTTTGCACTCCATAATGTACTCGGCTCCGCCTCGTACATTATGTTGTGCAAATAATCATGTTATTGCTTTAAGTACAGTCGTCCATCTAATTCAAGATGCGAATATGTTAGTGCTGTAATTACACTTCCTTGCCCAGACTTCGCTTCACTCGCTACAGTTCGATACGCAACGAGAAATGAGTCAATAAAAAGTTCGCACCGCGGATCTTGCTGTGCATGCTGCCGTCTGTTATTCACATATTTCATGTTGCTGTTAATCGTTTTTGAACTCCAGTCGATGAGAATAATGACATTGCATGGCCGTCTTTTTTGGAGGCTTTTGGAGGCTTTTTGGACTCTAGACTTTAGACAAGACTTTGTGGCAAGGCTTAGACTTTTGTCAGACTCGGCGTCCCCTGGCCTCGGCAGACTTTTCATTGGTCCCATCCGGCTGTGAATCGATAAAATAATCGCAATCATACCAATCCATAATCCAATAACACTAGGTCAGAAGTCATCTACTTCAACTTTGCGGCGTCCCTGTGTAGTAGTATCCTAGTGGTACCTCTCGTCGAGCTGATTCGCTGAGAGAAGTTGTCAACCGTAAATGAACAGTGATAACAGTCGTTATATAATTCGATATTCACACAATTCCACAATTCCAGAGTTTTGAGAGTGCTTGTATTCAGGTCAGGTATGCATACATGCTATCACAATTTCCAACGATGATACCATCCGCGCTTTGCCTTACACATGAAATATTCCCTGTAAATGAAAGCAGATACATTAGCAAAAACAGGAGAATATCAACCTAGCATCACCAGCCATCCCTCGATCCTTTCCTCACACGAATATGATCACCATTTATGTATATACACATATACGTATACATGCACAGCACTTTTACTCAACTCATTTATCTATTTTGATGTCGAACACTGGCTGGTACTTCGTACTGATGTTTCAATGATTGATTCAAATTTTGGCCATAAAGATAAGGATGATAATTCCTTACTAACCATGTCTTCACGAGTAAACATCTCATCAAGGATGTCAACAGCCTTGGACGCTGTGAGACGTTCCTGGGGATTCTTTGTCCAACATCTTAGCATCAAATTATAGAATTCTTCAGAACAGTGTTGTGGTTTAGGAAGTCGATACCCTTCTTGCAATCGCTGTGGTATATCAGCAGAGTTGATGTTATGATATGGTGTTCCTCCTGCAAAACGGAAGAAACACTATTTTTCGGAGCTACTCAAAAAGAAACACATGCTGTTTTCTACATCTGACTGACAATTTTGTCATTTGTAATGAGAAGCATAAAAAATTGTGTGGACATTCCACTCAATGTAATACCAATCGGGTTTATGAAATTCTATGTCTTGCTTTCTAAGCTCTCTCTTAGAAATTTAATGAACAAGATTTATGCTGGGATTAAGATTCGAACCACTTAACTACCAAAACCATTGTTCAGGACCGAAATTAAGATGTCTTTTGGCAAGGCTGATAATACACATCTGTACTTTCAAAACCACCAACTCAATATAGTAAATGAAATGTAACACTTGGTGAGAGGGTTACTCAGCTTGTGAGGATATGTGCCATAAAAATGTTTCTGTGAACACTGTCTTGCTATGTTTTAACGACGCCTGATGACCTTTTACTTTTATGGTATTGGTGAAAGGAAGACGTATACATAAGTTTGTCAACTCATTCCGAAAATGAATATACTGGCTCATGAAAGTGAATGTCCGATATACAATGCATTCTTTATTAAACAATGGAGAAATCGTGAAATGGAATGTGGAATGCCAGGTGTTAAATATATGAAAACATCACTTTTACCTAAAGTAGCTGCCTCCCAGAGGAACACTCCGTATGACCACCTGAAAATGATGTTTAATGGACATTTGCAATTAGAAAAAGCTAGAAATAACAGATAACATTCTCCGTTGCTCACATAAAATTATTAATGAGCTTAAGTTTGGAAAAAAAGTATGTGAATATGCATATTGGTAACTCACTTGCCATACATGTCAATACTTCACAAAAGTGTGGCAGGTTTTACCCATACCCTGTTGATTTATGTGTCAACTCATGATTTTGCTTCATAGCTATAGCATTTCGTATTTGAAGAAACGGCAAGTCTCAATTATCATGTATATACATTGAGGTCTACTGTCCATATGCCTATTTTGAACGAAATCGGTTGAGCAGTGCCAGAATAATGGTCATGTAAAATCGAAATAAAAGGTTATCTGTAGGCTCCATTTGAGTATATCGCAAAACACTGGTCTCGTATACCATAGCATATGGTGTTGTTATGCCACCTTCGAATGAGATCATGTTCAATCAATGGCTTAAGAAGCCGCAACGTTGAACAAAACTGCCCCTTGGGGGCTATAGTTTATCATTAAAACAATTTACAAACATTTATCGTAGTTCGTTTTTGCTTTACACGGGAAAGCGTGCACAAATAATTCATCAGAATAGAAAAAAATGTCAACATGACCACCTAGCAGCCATGTGGAGCACATTGCAAGATAAAAGAGCATATTTAGGTTATAACATGTTTAAGAATTTGAGCGAAATGTGTTATGCAAGTATGAATCTGCTTTGGTATTCATAATGGACCATGTCACTAGTCAAGTCGCTACTTAAATTAACGTAAATTAACATTAATATGTACGCCCCATCGCTTTGCTTAACTTACAAGAAATTTGCGACAGCATGTCTAAGTAAGGCTCAAAACATGACGACTGTGACCAAATATCTGCCCTGCAGCCATATAGTTCACTACTGCAAACAAACTGAATTCAGATGTAAATGTCACTGTTCGTCAAAAATTGATTCAGTGTAAAAGATGACTTTGAATATAAGCTCCCTCTCTGAACACGGGCAAGAAAAATCGTATATTTTAATCCATGTCAGCAACTGCATCACGAAATGACGAAAAAGAATAGCGTATATCCAAATGAAATGTATTTACTCAAAACTGGGTCATAATGTAAACACAATTTTGTGAACTTACATGTCACTCACATGAGTGTAGACGCCGTCCGCTAATGATTCCGGGGCCATCCAACCAAGGGGTACTTTTTGGCCGCGCTGTTTGCGAATCAAATGTATGTCTTTTAAAATAAAGTTTGTATATGACAAATTGATGAGATGCCAAGTGCAAAAAGCGGAGCGTTAAACAAAGACACAAGTAAGAAGTAATATTTTACTTAAGTTTCATGCATCCTGCACACAGATTGCACGATGCATGAAACTGGGCAACAGAAAATATCGCTTTGTGCTTGTGTATATATATATATATATATATATATATATATATATATATATATATATATATATATATATAATCTCCCAGTATTTTGAACGAGTGTGGCGTCATCGAAGACGAGGGTTTCCCCCAACATAGCGGCAGTATCCCTCCGAGCCGGTAGGCGAGGAGGGATACAGCTATGTTTGGGGAAACCCGATTCTTCGATGACGTCACATGATTGAGAAATACTGGGAGATTATATATTTATCACATGCATAGACCCACTTTTTTATTTTCACTTTCCCGCGTGATGTAATTTGGACGTCTATTATGTCGGCGTGGCGGATGAAGTGGTACGGCTCCAGCTGATTCCGTTCACATTCCGACGGACGCACATTCCTCACGATGCGAGAGAGTAGTCTCTCGCTGTCGGATTTTCCGCGCAAAACTGAATGAATATAGCCGTTATCAGCGAGGACAAGGGAAAGAAGGATGATATAGTATCTTCACATGTATTATTTGTTTGAAGGTAAAGTAATAATGTAAACAATGCATCGAAATTTAACCTTGTCTTGCTGTTAATAGCGGTGCTTATATTTTATACACGTTGTTCACTGTACGATTCGAACGAACACGCTGTGCAATGCTGCAGTCGTCATTTTTACTGCTGTCAGTTCCTGACTCGGTCATAATATATGAATAAAACCACAATTGAACTGTATCACATCGTTCTTGTTGGTCATTTATGCAACCACACTGTACCTAGGAAATTTATATTGCTCGAAACTGGCGAGGACTGGAGGAGTACGATGCCGTATGAAAATCGTACGTTCGCATATATTCTCAACGCCTTGGACGTTGTTTGAAAGTGAGAGGAAAAGTGTATCATCGTATATATACATATATATATGTATATATATGTACAAGCATATATATATAAGCATATATATACAAGTATATATATATATATATATATATATATATATATATATATATATATATATATATATATATACACACTAGGGATTTGTGTGTGTGTTTAGTGTGTTTAAATTTAAGACATTCCTCACTCCCACTAACCTTCGATGGTGATTCTTTATACGTCAAAGTTTCATATACGTCTTTTGCCGATCCGAAGTCTCCGATTTTTGCGACATCGTCATAAGATATCAAAACATTACGGGCAGCGATATCGCGATGTATTACCTGTCAGGTTTTAGATAAAATATATATGTGCATGAAACTTTTGTTTTATATCTGTTTCTGCGAAATGTAAAACAAAATATCGCTCACAAATACCTTATCACGGATTTGATTTTCATGTCTCAATATAAGAAATCCTTACCGCACATATTTGTCTGGTAACCTTAGCCTATTTCTACCTATCTATACGAAGTATATATCTGATTCAACAGACTTTACATAATTTAATGTTGTACACATTATGACAGGTTAGATATACGAAAGGTAGAAGAATAAGTTCATTCCATATTTCATTCAAGAAGTACTGTTCATTGACATGACGTATTTCTCATGAACTTATCAGAAATTAAATTCACATAAAATTACCTTAACTGTTTCCATGTACTGTAGGCCTAAAGAAACATGGCGGCAAAACTTCATCAGGCGTTTACCTGTTACCTCAGAGTAATTGCATTTTCCGAGGAGATATTTGAGCTCAGAATGCATGTCATCGCGCATTAACTCCATGACAATACTCTTCCTACCTGCAATTGTGTTTAAAGAAATATTTTCTTACCCGGTAATGTTATACACCCTGGTCGCCTATCTGGGACTGGACTATCACATCCGCGCAGATTACTTGATAAAATCAGTTTGCTTAAATACTGGTGATTTTGCCGCTCTACCTGGCATACTCATTATGTGGCATGTCACAGAAAAGTAACTTTTAGAAATGCGGAAATGGACAAAATGTAACATAATAAAAATATTTATTTTACACTAGATGGTCCCTTTATGAAAACTATAGTCTGGTTTATGTCGATAAATTGCCGACGGTAATATGGAAATATACTTTAAATTTACTGGAAAATATTGGTCTGCTTGTAGCTGCTATTGAATTCGGCATGTTTAGCAGAAACTATAGCAACTCGCGCGTCAGTTTTAAATTTTTCTTGAAATTTCCAAAATTGTGTACATTAAACAAGTCATTGTAAATGACGTGGTCCCCGCTTGATAAATAAATTTGGAAACGATTGAAGTCAAATTGGTCAAAACACTTATGGCTGAGAAAGTATTAACCTTGCATTGACCTGTATGTGCACTGTTGATGTACATCGTATGCATTTCACAGACTGGAACATTGTGCATACATTTTGTGGTACTTTGAACTGTGATGTTGAAGCATAGACAGTGGAGGGTTGTCTACGAATCAAGGTTCAGGATATTTCAGAATATGGTTCAGAGAAATCGTACTTCAGAGTTTATGAGCTGACATGCTCATAATAAGCTAATAATGTACATGTTATACAGACCAAACTTAAAGTACACATAAAAACAAATTGTGCTCAATGTACCCTAGAGGTATATCAATTTCCGTGCACTTAGCCTTGACATACGACCTAATTACACATATCAATTAAATATAATAACAAGCCAATTATGAAATAAATTCCATTCTCATTGAACCTTGATCATAAGTACATCTAAGTATAACCAATGTATCCCAGAAGTTTCAATCAAATTAATTGTATTCAATTTTCTTATGTGACCTTATTATAGAATTTCATCAAATATGCAAATGAGCTATTAGTTGGAATGTCCCCTTCACCCGTAGGGACTGAGAAAACAGATAATGAACAGAAGTCAACAAGCCGTGACGAAAGAAAGTAAATCACTGGCGTATCATTATGACGTTCATGTTGAAGGTGCACTTGATCGCATACCTTAAATTTGATCCCTGAGTGCATCAAGTGAATAATGATTTAACCATGAAAGGCCGGTTGTAAGAAGTGTTTTATGGTGATTGCCAGTCTGGGCCATACAGCATTTTAGGGAAACGTAAAAGTAATAAAATGTCTGAACAGTATTCGTCAGAATACTGCTGTTCGAAGCAAAGTTTTTAAAGTAATATAAACCTGAATTACGTATCAAAAACCGCTTACCTGCCAAAGTGACGACACCAATGATCTGTACTATGTAAGGACAGTCGCCTAAGTCAATCAAGTTATGGATTTCACACCAGTACCGGCTATTGAGCCCAAAGTTATCTGGTACGAATAATAAAGAATGCACATGTATCTATGATACATAGACTCATGTATATATATATATATATATATATATATATATATATATATATATATATATATATATATATATATATATATATATATATATATATTATATATATATCTGAAAGAGAGAGATAGAGACTGAGTGTGTGCGCGCGCGTGTGTGTGCTTGGGGGTAGTAAAGTATGTTTTTGAAAATCAAAACAAATCATAGAATCAAATTACGGCATACCAAATGATTTGAGCATAGTTACTTATTGCCAAGTTGCTGCCCCCCAACACAGATAATACACACACTGTCTGTCCGTCTGTCAGTCTCTGACTTCTCTCCCCTCTCCCTAGTTCAATCCATTGACGTTGTTACACTTACTCGTAAGGATTTTCACAGCAACATTTCTTGTTTCATTGTTGACCTTTAAACTTCCACAGTGCACCACTGAAAATTCTCCCTGGCCTATCAAATGGCCAACAACCAATTGCTTCTCCCGAAACACGTTGACGTCGGCCTTAATTAATGATATAAAGGGGAAGACTGTCACATAACGTATGCTATACCTATCGTAAAGACAAATCAATTCGTACCTGAATTTGCAAAGTTGTACCATGGACGACTGTTCCCCAATTTTCGAAAATGAATGGGTGTTGATTTTACACGTCGATTTTATTGGCCCGCAACTCACTGTGGTTCGAATTATACCTTACACGAACTAAATGTTGGATAAGAGGTCAGGCCTGTGGAAGAATGCTAGGACGATGTTTGCAGCTTATGAAGAATTTGGTAACATTTAATCAAGACGTAAGCACGACTCTGTAGAGACTTACAGAATGCTAACTTTGATCAAACATCCAGCGACCAGGCCAGGGTTTGAATTACGAAATCATTATCGGTAATATTCAGTGATGTGAGAGCGACACTTCAATTTTCTGCTCGTATGAAAGAAATATAAAGAAGCCATGGAAAACTGCTTGATTGCTTTAATTAGTCACCTCTCATGAATAATTACTAATTCCCCGTAAAACTCAAATTTCCCTGTCGCTCACTCCACCAAATATTAGCCGTGTCATGAGGCATCTACTAACCAAGGGAGTATAATTTGTTCCGCTTCTTTTGGTTCTTCTCCTATGACGTTTTAAAATTAGAGCGACGCCAACACCTCCGGCACTTATACCAAGAAGAATAACCATCGATATCGATATTGCCAACTGGTTATTCCGTGTTCCTTCGAATATACAAATTAGGTATTTTAATATTAACAATCCATCTATCAATGACATTGTGTCACATACAGACAGCAGTACACTAATGCACTCTATAACACAACAGTCTTTTAAATGTAATGGCAGAATCTGAAACAATAAATGAAATAATATATAAAGTAAACCGTGTGCACCAAAATACCTTTGTCTAACATGTCACATTTCGGTCCCGTCCATCCAATCTCACAGACACAGCCAGCGTAACGACTGCAATTATTCGAGTGGGAGCAATTACATTGGCGTTCGCAATGTGCTCCCCACATACCATTCTGACAGCCTAAAGTTAAAGAAAGAAGGATTTATGAAAACACTATTTCTACTGACTATTGTGGTAGGCAGCGTTGCCACTAGAACTTGAAATTATAAGAAAATATTTGTAATGTATGTTATGCCTCTCAATAAAAAATATTACGTTTGACCTTGTTTGTCTGACGTTCAATACAAGAATGCAGTTAGATATCATGCTATCCATCCAACATCTGTATGTTGCTCTTTACATTACGATACAACGACAAACTTTTGATTTCTCTTCTCCTTCACGTATTTGCACATTGTGAATTTAAGTCATGCATATGATACGATCGATGCGTTAAGTTCTATTTTCACTTTTACCGCTTCGTATCAAATCAAAAATTGAGTGCTCTCCGATATTCAGAATTTCAAACTACAAACGTTGGTCTGGTTCTCCTTGGTATAATGCTCGAAGCTTGTGGGTTACAGATAGAAAAAAAAAACATTTAGCCCAGACCTCTGTTCATAATTATAAAATGATACCAGACGTTGTTTTTGAAATTACTAATCTCAGACTTTGAGTGAACATAGCCTACGATTTCCGGATATTTTACCACACAAGTCAATATTTTGATGAAACAATAAAACTGTAAACAAAACGTCAATATACGATATTACGCATTACCTTGTATTGAGATATCCAAGAAATTTGAAACAGCATAAATATGGGGATCTGGGGAAAATACGATGCATCTGTATTTCCCTTCGAAGTCTTCAGTCATATTTGCAATATTCAGCTGCGAAAGACTAGGCAAAAAAGGTTACCACGATTTAAATTCATGTCGATCGATGATCAATCTACTCACTTATCTACGTCACGCAAACTAAAATACATATACAACAGCTGCGCGGAAAACATGCCTTATTTGAGGATACAGAAAACAAATCACAGACAACTGCATAACAAAGTCTCTGACCACTTCCATTATCGTGTGACTGATTCGTGTCCTCTTTCAGCGTCTTGTCAAGCCAACGGTATCATTTCCAAGGGAGATGTTTTGGCAGATGATGGTAACAGCAAGTCCTGTCTTGGTTCGACAGACAATATTTTCATACTAATATATTCCAACCTCGTGTTTACTTGAAATCATTTGACACATGCCAAGTCCAGAATTATCAAAATATATATGGTAGTTAAAAGCTAGGAACAACCCATATGAATGCAGCTGCATACTCAAATTTTACAAAGAGATGCAATCTGTACTTAGCTGAAAAAGCTGTATATCTTCAGTAGAAATAGATCAAACCTTCTCAATAAGCATAAGGCGTTAAATGCAGACATGAAATTAAACATTGCCCACATACTGGATTAACCAACCACAGACAAATAGAAAGACAGACTGGCAACGGGTATTGTTCAAAATGTGAAGCGCTTATATACGTAAGTCCTCAATGTTCGCCTCGCCTCAGGTAGCTCTCGCCTCGAGGAGTGCCGACCATGCATCCTTCGGTAATTTCCGGATTTTCGCTAATTTTGAAACGAAAGTATGTTCGGCAAAGTTTGTGTTGTTTTTGTCGTGTGGTGCTGAGCGGAATTGGCGTGCTGGCGAAAACGGGAAAGTTTTAGCTTCGGGAAAGTGAGTTTTACCATTTTAAAAATTCCTCTCACATTTTTATGAATATATAATGAGTGTGTTTGAACTAAATTTGAAAGTCTTTTATCGATACTGTCTGGTTTTACTCAATGGTTTACGGTCAGTCAATTCGTATTTGAAAGGTTAGTCATGGAAGGACGTGTTTATGAAACTGCTGGCGTGTTATATTTTGATTGGCGTGAAGCAGTGTTTCTGCCCTGAGAGCACACAGAGTAAGTATGGTTGCTACGCGACTGGCAGCACGATGCCATCTTGTCGTACTTTTCACATAATCTCGTGCAATTATCTCCGAAGTCAAAAATATCTAACACCTGTGAAGCTCATTTTAATATGAAAAGGCCATGGTCTACCGAGACGACCATGGAACAAAAGGCATGCCGCGTTGCTAGTCTGTCTTTCTATTTGTCTGTGAACCAACCAAAACAAAGAACCGGAAGTTCGAACACGAAGACTCAGAAAGGCAGTTGAATCAGGTCATCTGAAGATCGCTGAAATACGTGAAACTCTGAGTTATGACGAATTTTTCATCTTTACTTATGAGTGCATAATCACGCAGTAAATTAGAAGCTATTTAGAGATAGAAACATACGTTGCCTAAAATATTTATTACATATGCTGCACACTTACCCTGTTACAGAATATGAGATTGACGCCGCCGTATCATTTCCGAACAAAAGCCTACCGTTTAATTCAAATACCAAAGGGTTTTGGAAAATGTTGTAATAACTACATTGAAGTCGAACAGGAGAGTAATATGTCACTTGCTCCGTTGAAATAGTAAGTTTGGCTGATGGCTCCATCGCTGAAACAAAATTATGTTGATTTATTTAGTGAATAATGAGAGTAACAGTAACAAAATATATCAAAATTCGCACGTCTTAATTGCACAGATATATGAGCTGACTTCAATTGCTTAAGATTATAGTCCAATTGTGAAAATATATACACTTTAATAGATCTATAGATAATATTTTCAAGCCACATACGTATATCACATGTTGGACCACGCCATCCTTCAGCACAGAGACAAGCACCATTCCATGCATGGCAGGTTGCACTGTTCTTACATAGACAGTCATATTGACAGGCACCGCCATACTTGCCATATGGACAACCTTTGAGAGAAAGTAATGGACTAATGAAAAGTTTGCAATTTGTGAAGATTTTCCATGGGCAAAATTACACCTGAATTGTTTGGAGTCGAGAAACACAGCAAATTAGTTTACATAGTATAGTTAATATTTCCGTTGATTGTACAGGCTGATGTTACTGGCATATCTCTAACATTAATCGTTATCACATGCACAAGCCAAGTTTGTCGTCTCCGAACAAAAAAATACGGGATTTATTCTCTGGTCGTTCTACGTCACGACAACCGGCGTCTATGTCATCAATTTTGGTGCGTCGGACCTTTTATGTCGATCTTCGGTGTGCTCGTAAATATGTAAACAAACAACATGGCGGCCGATGTTTCTCCCACGATCAAAAGTCATGTAATGAAATCGATATTTTCACAGACTACGACATTATTAATCCGAACAATGTAAACACAAGAGTGTACCGCCTATATATTCCGAAGGAATTACGTGAATAATTTGCGGAAACAACGAACTCTAAGCTGGTCGCGTATACCGTGGGTTCCGTACGTATTGCAAACAGGGTCAGGCGCGGCGTTGACAGTGTTCGCGCCGTCGAGATTCAGTCGATATTTGTTCCGAAAAATAGCGTATCTTCGTCTGTGATAAATTTCTAGGACTATGCTATCTTTGAGATAGAGTATAACTTTGCGGAAGGTAGCCTACGTGTAGACCGAGAGCTGTCATTTGCTCCACACACGAACGAACGTGGGCGCTGACGCACACGACGGACGACTGGAAATGATTGACAACTTGTGCACGGCGTACGGATATTTACTCCTAAAGTAGTTCAAAAGTTTAAACGCGGTATCGTCATGGAAAACTTATTTTATTTTGAAAAAAATAACGAATTCTTTGCTTGTGCATGTGATAAATATTATTTCCCTAATATTTTTCTTCGTTCAGCTCGGAAAAAACTCGACGTGACGTAATGACCGTGTCACCACTCGTCTTCGACTCGTGGTGACACGGTTATTACGTCACTCGTATTTTCCTTAGCTGAACGAAGAAAAATATTAGGGAATAACATCTAATTACATTCGAAGAATTCCTGGTTGGCTTACCAAGATATGAGAAATCTCATACCTTCATCTGTAAGAAAAACTGAGCAGTGCCCATCGTAAGACTATCTTATCATACAACAAAAGCATGATGGAATTTGGTAATGTGTGTCCTTTAAGAAAACTGATATAGAGTATATTGTTGAAAATGATGATTTAAAGGAAGTGAGAGAAACGTTGCTTTTTATTGTCTCTGGAATATTCAATAGTAGTGGATAATAGTTGTTTATCGGTAAACACATACCTATGAATAGCAATTCAGTGGTACCAATGGAACGTGTCTTTTCTCTCTGTAAAGCTATGAGACACCTCGATCGCACATGCGTGTCGATCATCTTTATGGTCACCTTTCCTATGTAGTCTGATCGCATATATTTGCCCAAATACTTTACTATTTGGATCTGATTTGGGTCAGTGTAGTTGACCTAGTAAAGGTTAATTCGGTAATGGAAGTGTTTAAACAAAATATATGTTATTATATATGGTTACAATCATACATGAACATTTACCAACTTGAACACAATGACATGCATACTCGACAAATTTATCAATGTGTACGTGAATACAAGGATATACACACTCCATGAATTTATCCTCAGTGCGAAAGAGAAGAATGTCTGATACATTTCCTTGAGTGTGAACTAGAGACTGGTCAGCTTCTTCAGCCTTGAGTGTCGGTGACTTGGCATTAATTTAAGATTATTCCAGAAGCTTTTCCTCTTCTCACAGATGTCACGGACAAATAAATTTACTAACACCATAGAGAAACATAGATAGAGTCGCAACGGGTATTGTTTAAGGCGTGAAGCGGTTACGTAACTCATCCATGTTCGCCTCGCCTCAGGTTGCTCTCGCCTCTCTTTTCCGAAGAGTGCCGACCATGCATCCTTCGGTAATTTTCGGATTTTCGCCAATTGTTAAGCGAAAGTATGTTCGGCAAAGTTTGTGTTGTTGTTGTCGTGTGGCGCTGAGCAGAATTGACGTGCTGGCGAAAACGGGAGTGTTTTGAGCTTCAGGAAAGTAAGTTTTATCGTTTTAAAAATTCCTCTCATTTTTATGAATATATAATGAGTGTGTTTGAACCAAATTTGAAAGTCTTTTATCGATACTGTCTGGTTTTACTCAATGGTTTACGGTCAGTCATACCCTCTTTTACACGTGCGTCAAGGAAGGACATGTTTATGAAACTGCTGGCGTGTTATGTTTTGATTGGCGTGAAGCAGTGTTTCTGGCCTGAAAGCTCACAAAGTAACTATGGTTGCTACGCGACTGGCAGTACGATGCCATCTCGTCGTATTTTCGCATAATCTCGTGTAATTATCAACCACAAACAAAGCCTCCAAAATGTTTAACACCTTTGAAGCTCATTTTAATATGAAAAGCCAATAGTCTACCGAGACGACCATGGAACAAAAGGCATGCAAGCGTTGCCACTCTGTTTCTCTGTGCTAACACGTTAATATTTTTGGAAACACTTTAATTTATTAATATTCTTGTAAAAAATAGATACTTACATTGTCATTGCCGAGGTTTCTTGTACATATTATTGCTAAATCTTTACTACCCACCCCTGCCAATTAACTAGATTGGACTCTGCGTCCACTGATATCGAAATTGATAGGATACAGACGCAGGTGTATAATAATTGACCCATTTTGTGCGCAAGAAGGTTACAAGAAAGGCATTCCTACATGGCAAAGAATGCTTCACACTATATGTTATATTCGTAAGTCTTGTCTGTTGGCCATCATTGTTGACATGGTTCGAAACTGTGCCATTTCGGGGTCACATCCGCCGCACAAACACTGTGGGACATTCCCTATGATGTGGCAGTTGGTTTGGTAGCGTTGGATCATCAAGTTCCAAAGGTTGCCACAGGGTTCAATGAATTTCATTTTCTTTTTCAAAGAGCTGAATCAGCCAATTCGCTGTACATCGAAAGCAATCCATAGATTCCAGTCCCTTACAGGTCGGAGAAACTGACCAGTCCCTTGGACTCTCTCAAAGTCACTTGCTGGAAACGCAAAGCCTGAACGTTGAGGGCAGAGATTGTAGAGGCTGCGTCGCGAGCGAGTTGTGTTGTGTTAGAGTGTAAAGGCAAAATTAAAATATAGATACAAATCATTCTAATTAACTTATAACTGAATTCAAGTTTTTATCTTCGTTACCTTAAAGACTTCACTTTTAAAGTGTGAAGAGTTTCCTCCATTGAAATTTACAACTTCTTGGTAGTTTTTATCCCGATCGATGAAATCCACGACCCATGAGAGACCGTCAAAGCTCAAATTCCCTTTAGTTCCCAAGTAATCTATCAGGCTTTTAAAGACACCAATATCCACTGCCACAGGATAATATATACTCAAAGCACCTTATGATGAATATGAGATAAAAGGATGTTATTAGATAATGTTGCGTATGTTTCTACATGGTAAGAAAACTATTTACTTTTACAAATTTATGAAAAACGCAGCACTCCTTACATTGTAAATTTAATAACACATTTCACGCTCTATACAAGCCTCAAATATCTAATCAAACGATTGTAATAGATGAATTAGTACCATTAAAATATTTGTTTGATTTACTGAATCGCGTACAAATTGTGTGTCTCGAATACACCTGTTTTCTATCAAAAAGCCATCCTGATATTCGTGCTGACATCTTACATGACACACAGCGGCTTTACTGAAATTCAACTGTGGACTTTAAGTACGTTCTAAGCTCGAGCCATTACGGCATAATGCCACGCGATGTCGATCTTCATGGCTGCCACATTCACGTTAATAGTAGCGAGGGGGTGGGTGGCAAAGTCAATCGTGTTCTATTCAGCCATATTGCAGATTGATACGAGAAACAAATTCAGGTAAAGTGCAAAATGCTTTGACAACTTTGATAATACGATAACTAAAGCGATGGCAAGTCCGGCGATCTAGCCAAGCAAGAGATCAACGGTACACCGGAAGCATGACCAGCGTCAGTAAAGGTGAATAGATCATAGTTCACTTTGTCTTTGCAGAAGTGTGAAGTGAAACGACATTTTCCCGATACCTACAGGTGAGTTTATATTTGCTTCAATTTTTCACTATTTCATTTTGTAAAACGTGCCAGAATTCCGTTAGACTGTATAGTTTATTATTTTGGAGCCACTCCTCCATCATCATACTCTTTTAAGTCGTCGTAGTCTTGACTACAAATTAATCACCAACAGTTTATAATTATTGAGAAAGACTTACAAGCTGAATTATTGGCAACAACTCCAAATTGTTTGTAAACGTCGTGGTAATCATCAGATACTCTTTTATTTTCTAACGAGATATCTACCATCAGTGGCCACAGATTCTGATGTCAGAAAAGAAATACAAGTTAGTTACAGTGAGCTGCCAACATACTAAGATGTGTCTCTGCATTCAGTCCGACAGGCATTAACAGTCAACCTGTCCTTACTCCTGACAGTTATAATTTTGTCTGCGTGCTCTACACTGTTCTAATTTTTCTGACAAAGCAACAGCGAAGAAAAATTGTTTAAAGAGCCATTACCAGTAAATTTATGATAATACATGTTGAGTAAATGTATATGACAGGCGAGAAACAACCAATAACATAACGTTTTCAACGACTTCATTCATTTTGTAATGAAACGTTAATACTGTTGCTTATATAGTGTTTTATTAAAAAGTCAAGTAGCAGCAGGTTTTCAAATTCTTTCATTATTTTGGGATTTTTGTCCTAAATATAAATCCAACTATACCGTTCGAGCCAGCGCAGAGGCGAATAGATAGAAAGTTGACAATTTGGAAATGACCAAGTATAATAACACGATTGAAACAAATTTGGGATAATTTGATAGTACACTAACTAATGTCGGTTTAATCTGGAAATGCAAGCTCATCTGCTTTTCTCGTTAAGCAATGCACTTGTTTATATGAGTAATTTGCGACATTGCAGCATTCAGCTTTATTGCACCTATCACTTTTGAGAAATTTTAAGAATATTAAAGATCCAATTCTCCAAAATTAATTCAACTTTATTATGCTAGTTTTCGACGCTTTCTATCCAGACGACCGTATGTTCTTGATGTCGCGAGTTAAATTGCCAACGACAATAATGCTCGAAATACATTCAAGTAAGTAGCGTCAATAAAGTGAACGACGAACGTTGAAACAGGGACTTTTAAAATAGAACAAGAAATGCGACAGAAATGCTCAATAACAGTGCAAAAAAGTATTATGCATACATCTGTTTTCCTTTACATGTAAACTTCCTGAAGATGGCAGACCTACCGTGAGATGTTTCATTTTACCTAGACACCTTGTTTTGCTTCTTTACCGATGCCCTGCACATTTCACACTGCGATGTGATAACACTATACTGAGGTCTGATTTATTTCATATAATCATCATCAAAACAACGTAAGAGCACAGTGAATGAGAAACAACATGTGTATCATTGCTTGCTGTCGTCCATTGGGTTCATGCAATTTCAGCTTGTCGTACAACAACTCTATTATGAAAGCCCTGGTTGATGAAATATAGAGACTGAATAAAATGTCATCTAAAATTATTACGGAGGTACTTGCAATATATATCGCGGGATCCCCTAAATAAAGCCAAAGTGGTAAACGGAGGAAGGACGAATCATATGGCCTAATCAGTGTTTTCTCTGATTTGTTTAATAGTAATAATTCGTATCATTGCAAGAAAGTGCGGATGGAGAGGAAGCTTAAGTACTTACCCTGTCTTTGATTGGCGTTTCGCATGTTTTATTATAATATGGCGGCCAGTCTTCCCTGTCGATCACATGCACCGTCAGCCCGAACGCTAAGATTTCATGTTCCTTTCAAAAGAAAGCGTCATCACAATTCCTTATAGATTTAATTATATAATTTATAACTGCATTATATCAAAATAATCAGTCAAATTTGTTGTCTTGTGAAATGGGACCTGGATCATGAATTACAGATATGTGTACATAAAAAAGGCATCATATAGTGACACGTAATAATATTTTAAAATGTACTTGATTGCGGAAGTTAATGTTGATCGTAAATAAAACGTTTATTTTAGCAATAATCCCACCCCGGACAGAGATAAGCAAGGAATGGGTATAATCATATGGGCCCTCGAGAAAAACTGAGAGTCTATGGTATAATGGGCGACACACATAATGGTCGACACACAGAATTGGCTGCTATGCAAAAGCTTCATGGAGCAAATTGTATCCAAATTTAGTATGTTCCCGCCTGTGAAAGGGTCATTGATATGATATTATAATCAACATTTGTTGTTGCTACGTATACGGGAGCGTTCAGTTATTATGGCCGGGTTTGGGCCGCAAATTCTTTCATGCGCATCAGTCAAAATAAGTGAACCCCTCCTACCCATTGCACCAAGAAATTGGTGATTCCCCCCCCACACACACACACACTTTTAAGATGACAAAAATTTCATGACACCCCCTCCATTGCTTGAGTTAAGCACACACACACACACACACACACACAAACACCTCTGGAGGGGGCGATAGAATCCAAAAAACATTCTCAGATTTTTATAAAATGACCCCTTTACATACTTACAAGGTGTTAGTGTTCAAATTTCTCCTTCTGACTTGCTATAATTTTGAAATGACTCCTCAAAGGAATTGGACAGAAATAACAGGTGGATCGCAATATTATCCGCAAGCGCGTCTGTACAAAATTTTGATATTTGGATTTAATTGATATTCAGCTGTTGATAATGTCGATCCACTATACATGGTAGTCTATGAGAAAACTATGTTATACTTTTTCAATACAAAACTAGCAATATCTATTCTTTTTATACATTTGATAATTAACATAAATGTACTTAATTTGAATAGGGTTGTCTCAACTTGTATATGTACAAAAAATTTGATTCTGGAATTTTACCCAAAATGTTCATCCCCTATACATTGGAGTCTATGATAACATTGCGAATAATTTTGTTTCCAATTAAAAACTTGCTATTCTTGTGGATATACAGACGTTGGATAATTACAATAATTGTACTTGGTAAGAATATGATGGTTACAGGTGCATATTATGTGTACAAGAAATCTGATTTTGGAATTTCACTGAAAATGTTCATCCACTATACATAGGAGTCTAGGAGGAAACTATGAATAATTTTCCGTATACAAAACAGGCTAAATTTGTGTATTTATATACGTTTGATAATTCATTTTAATGTACTTGATAAGACTAGGGTGATTGCAAGTGGATGTATGAGCCACAAATTGGATTTTGAAATTTCGCTGAAATGTAGATTCACTGTGCATGGTAGTCTATGAGGAAACAATGAATATTTTTTTCTAATACAAAATTAGCTGAAATTGTGAATTTATAGACAGTTGATAATTTATCTTAATGTACTTGATTAGACTAGGGTGGTAGCAAAGGATGTGTGCTCAAGAAATTGGATTTCGGAATTTCACCGAAATGTAGGTTCACTATACATGGTAGTCTTTGAGGAAACTATGAATATTTTTTTCCAATACAAAAATAGGTAAATTATGAACTCTAGATTATATATATTAATGTACTCGAATAGGCTAGGGTGGATACAAATAGATAATGTGTGCAAGCGTTGAAATGTGGATTCGCTGTACATGTTAGCCTATGAGGAAACTATGAAATTTTTTCCAATACAAAAATAGCTAAATATGTGTATTTATAGACATTTGATAATTCATTTTAAAGTACTTAGTTAGACTAAGATGGTTATAAATTGATATGTGTGCAAGAAATTGGATTTTGGAATTTCACCAAAATGTAGATTCACTATACATTGAAGTCTATAAGAAAGCTATTAATAAGTTTTTTACGATGCTAAATTAACTTAACCTGTGCTTTTATAGGTGTTTGACATTTGATACAAATGTACTTGATTCAAATAGGGTATCTGAAAGTTCAGATGTGGACAACTATTATGATATTCGAATTTCACTTAAAAGAATAATTTCACTTTTCATGGTACTTGAAGTCTACAGGTAACTGTTAAACATTTTCCCTGACAAAACTTGCTATATCTCTGATATGTAAGTAATAGGAATTGTTCATCGCCCTCAAACAGCTCGATTTACAAAAAGGCAAGCCTCAGAGATGCCAAGGCAAGATGTTCATGTGACAGATGGTTATACTTTTGTTCAGATTTATAGGTAAATGACTTCTGAGAATGAAATCATTCGGCGAATCATTTTGATCTCAGAATATTTCTGAACACTGAAACTGCTTTTTGACGGGGCCAACCCCCGCCCGTAATAACTGAACGCTCCCTAAAGGTTATTTTCTTTGCAATTTTGGCAGACAAAAAGAAAGCAAGCAGGATTTTAAAAAAAATGAACGGTTGTCGTCGAACAGGAATTGAGCAACTTGGCCCGACAAAAAAGACAACGCTAATGCATCAAAACACGAGCTAATTGCTCAAATAGGGCAGTTCTAAAAGCAAATTTCCTAGACATTCACACTGGCTTTTTAATCATTCCATGTATTCAATCATTTTACAAGTTTTAACGTAGATTATTTCTGCTACCTAAACGCTCTTTATCTCGGCATTAGCGTCTAGGCTGCTTGAGGGACCTGTTTTAGCACTGGTTTATTACTTTTTGACGTCAGCGGTGTCAGTTCTTAAAACAGGACAATACACTGATATAATAACATTTCCTCGTCAGCATATTTTGGACAGGTGGTGTCACGCCGTATCATTTTGTGAAATATTGACAGCACATGTCAATATTAACAGGCCTCAACTTCCACATTTTCATCATATCTCAGCATCGTGTTATCAGTATAGGTTTATAATACTCTATTTACGCTCGATAATTCCGCTTGTAATATAGTATATGGTCATAAATCATAATTTACAGCGGTATTACAAACACGTCTAAAATGAATGTTCACTTCTTTCCTACATATTTGTGGAAATACTGCACAGGAGTGACACACACATGAGGTGTCTATTTAAACTCGACTAGCATAATAAACGAATTATCCGAATGCTAGTCATATTGGAGTCTCTTGTTAAGGTGTAAGAAGTTTATGATGGCACATTTACATAACATTTTTTCGATACAGGCATAAAAGACTTTGACAATTAGGGACAAATATAGATGTTCATACAAAACCAAAAACACTGACGCTTCACTTTGTTCTGTAATTCAAACGGAAAATCATAATAAAGCTAAGTCAGTTCATGGTAGCATATAATACCTAATATGCATACGATGTCATCAACAACTTTCCGACTTAATTTTTATCTATACTGGTCAATAAACTGAAAAAACCTGTAGCCCTCATAGTTCCCGAGATATAAGCTTATGGAGGTCAGGTCAACCCAAAGTTTGAAAGAAAAATTTGGTGCTGCAAGTCAATATCGATAAAGTAAACTTGAAGTTTGAACAACTGCTGAGATACATTCGAGAAGGTCAAAGGTCATCGAAGGGCATTTTCAAGTTTGTGGGAAAAAATGCTGCTATACTGGTCAGTCTCCAGCATCCCAAATGGTTACTGATTGACCTTCACATAGATTATTTCATGGCTGTAAAAACCTTTCAAAGTTCTGAATGGTCTATCGACAGATAACTTAAACCAGAACCATTACATGTCGAATATGAATGATTTAGATACTCGTGTTTCCAGTGAATGTAATGATTTAAATACTCGTGGTCCAAGTATATGTAATTTATAAGCCCCTTCATTCAAGATAAGTACTGGACAAACGTCAGTTATTTAAAGTGCAACTACATTTCGGACTCTCTTCTTCTTTCTATCAGAAGCATTGGGAGTACTCCTACATTTAAATACCCAGTTCAGCCATTTTCTCCACAACAAGCTTTTAAATGAAGCCTGTTCTTCACTGGATTGACAGTTTTCTTGTTATATAATTTTTTGTGTTCGGTTGTTGAATCGTTTCAATGTGCTACATATTGGCGTGCAGTAATTATAGTAAATCAACTGTATTATATTATTTTTTTCATATGTTTAATGTTCTTCCCAAGGACTTTAATGTAAATTACAATATTTTTGTAGCTTGGACTTCCCTTTGAAATAAATGAATAAATAAATAAACAAATGAATAAATAAATAAATAAATAAATAATGAATGAATGAACAAAACACAAACTTAAATAATAATAATAATAATAAAGTATTATATAGAAATAATAACACGAATAATAATAGGTTAAATTTCCGTGAAAATTTCACCATAAGGGTATTTTGGGTCGAAAAGACCAAATATAATATCGATTTCACTGCCCATGTTTCCATGGTAACCTTTTAGGTGTTGAAAATTTCAGTTTTTTTAATATCCCATGAAAAGTTACTTTGATTGAAATGAAAATTATCTAGTGGGGGAGTTCGGGTCAGAGAACACAAATGCAAGACTTTTTTTAATGTTTCGAGTTGCCATAGTAACTATTTTGGGATTGAAAATGTTACTTTTTCCCTAATTCCTATTAAAGAACTATTAATTGATGTAAAAATTGATAATAGGAGGTTTTCTGGTTAGCACACCAAAAAAATCACACTCATTTTAATGTGAGATGTTTCCATGGCAACCATTCAGGAGTAACAACATTTTTTTTTCAGAAGTCCCACAGCTTCAATGAACTGTTTTTAGATTTCTATATAATACTTATAGCCCCTAAACTTGTAATAATAATAATAATAATAATAATAATAATAATAATAATAATAAATCCTTAAATACAGGGACGTAAGCTTTATTATCCCTTAAGCAGATATGAAAACCTTTCTATTAAACCAAGTTGACTAACGCTGTCATAGAACTTCAAACTACTCTAACTGTTGCAAGAACTTTTAAGATAAGTCATTGATTGAAAAATTACAAGTTTGATACACTTTGCATTAGTGACACCGGATCTATAAATAATCTAGAATTTACCTTTGTTAGTGAGTGGATGACAAGGAAAAACTCTTCTGTTATAGTGGCATCAATGAGATCAGCGACAACGATAGACGTGTTGTCTTCACTCACACAAAACCTGTTGAACTAACATCAGTGACAGATTATTTTTAATTTGTTGATCGATGTTTCTGTGGTTTCTCGTAAAATATATACGGTATTGTTGTACTCTGCACTTTGAAAGATTACTGTTAAAACATGCGAATTTTACAGAAAATGAATAAAGAACAAGTCTCGATTGAAGTCTCGGGGTCAAATTTTTGGTACGTTGTTTCATTAAAACCTTGTAAAGAAGCAGTCTGGTGATTTGCTTACCTGGTTTCCATCAACGATACCCAAGAAAATATTCGATGAAGAAATGTTCCACTCTTCAAACCAGAACACGCTGCTACCAATTGATACATTCTGAAATTATTTAAAGTAAGTGTTTATATCGATGACTAGTTTGTATGGAAAGACACTTTAAGGCAAATATATATGTAAAGGAACAGCAACACATATGTGATCCATCCATCCATCCATCCATCCATCAATTCATCGCGTTAATACCTACACGTAATCCAACGAAAGGTACATCTTACCTCCTCAATCACAATGGTGGAATTGTACAATATTCGGTGTTTTGATAATTCTTCATCAGAGATGCAAGTGTCTGTTCCATGCTTTCCTATTAGAACAAATATATGTACCTATCATCAGTAAACAATATCACCAAGTCTCGTTGCGGTCCGGGCGGCAGTTCTTAAAAACTGCATCTGTCGTTCGTTTAAAGGCGTACAAGTACATGACTACCCAGCACCTTTGTTGTAAGTTCCATTTTGCAGTAGTTGTAATGTGTGGCACTTTAGTTGAGGAAATCATCACTTACTACTTTATCCACTCACGTGGATCATTGTCGCAGCGATGTCTGTCTGTCTGTCTATCTGTCTGTCTGTCTGTGTCAGTGAATAGGTTCAATATCATAAGAATTGACATGAAAGCTAATGAACTTTTGCATTTTGGTAATGGCTCACTAAAATGAATTGGTATCTATTGCATTATTGATGGTTAAGATACTGAAGGTGGGATTTTGTTGACATGATATCTTTTAGGAAAAAAGTTACAAATCATTTCAGCTGTCCGTGAAGGGACCCTGATATATGTCCCTCTATGGTGCATTCCATTGGGCTGCATCTATACTTTCTTTGAAAAGCACAACATGGCTACCTGTGGTTGTATTTAATTTTTCATGTCCAAAGAATTAGTCAGATATATGCATTTAAACTTTTAGTTAAAGTTGGCACGACATAATATGACATAAATAAGCATTTCGATTTTTTCAATGTGATTCAATAACCATCACCTCCGCTTGGTCTACTCACCTTGACAGCAAAATCTTATTTTATAATTTTGACAGGGTTCCCCTTCTTCCAACGAATCGATACAAATGTATTCAGTTGATGAAGATGGGTTGTCACAAACTAAGCGTGGAAAAGCCGTGTGTATTTCATAAAGTGCTTTCTTTTCATCAATAAAATCCTCTTGCAGATGAAACCAACGAGTCCAGTATCCATCTACAAAGGAAGATCACAAGATGATACCAAGTTTCAAAGTTCACTTCTCCCTTCCTGGCTCTATTGCCTATTCTACTTGTACAGGTGACCTGCACTATAACAAGTCATCGTCAGTGATACAGTTCGCTGCATCAATAATTAAACAGCAGTCACGAACTGTGTGTCTTCGAAGGTAAAATTCCCCCGACCTTTTTCTATTTATTTATTTATTTATTTTCGTATGTGGTAGAAAGCCACAGTTAAAAGTATGAACCTTGTACTTAACTTGAACGAAGTCAGTTTTAATAGGCGTGTGCAATTTGCAAAATAACTGCCAGAAGGGTGGTCAGGCCGGCGTAAGTGCGCCACCGCACATTGATCTTGTGCAGAGTCTGAGTGAAATATGTTCACCCGTATCTGTGTCAGTATGTCTCACATAAATATATACTAACAAAACGAGGAAGACATATTGAATTTTATCACGGTATAATTTGACAAGCCTGTGCATGTTATTCATTGTGCGATGTACTTATGTACTGTTTTAGTGCTGCTGTTGTGCGCAAGTTAAAAATTTTGTGCCACGGCCTTCACCCAAGTTAAAATTGACCTCGTTTACTTGATTTTAGGCATCTATTTGCACAGGCTTTACGCCTGAGATCAAACAACGACCCTGAATTAAGTCTGTCATTGACTACTGAAATATTGAATTGGAAGGCATTTTGAAGTTACGCACATGCGCATTCAATTCAGGGATACCACTACAACCGGATTCATCTGATTTGGAAGTCAGAATACAATTTATGACAGATGTAATGGCATCTAATAATATACGTGTAAAACGACAGCAACAAACACAGTAATGAACGTTTTACAGTAAGGAGCACAATACGAAAACGCTTCGCTCGACATTTCTAAGAGACCAGTTAGTTTCTGATGAGTTAATTCATTTTGAGGTGGTACTTTATCTCATTTCGATTTTCTTTTAGGGTTACCGACATTGCACTGAAAAGGAATGACTCGAACTAAACAACCTGTTTCTGTAGAAAATAAAACCATAATTATTGTACATATTGATATGAACATCGGTAATATCGTTATGGACGCGCTTGAATACTCAGATTGTAATCTGATAAACATGTACTTCCCAGGTGCAGCAAACTGACAAAATCGGTCAATTCCACAAATTCGTCACAAAACATGTTTCGAAGACTGATATACCGATTTTACATGTTTTCGACCCCGATCTGAAAATTGGAGGGGAAGTAAGTAAGTACAGCTGTTCGTAACTGCTCTCCAACCCGCACGTGCAGACAATATGCCTTCCCATTGCCCTCCAGTGTCAGTCGTCTACCCGGTTCACAGACACTTTGCACCAAAACCACTTCGTACCAAAACAACCTCGTACGAAAACCTGTTTGCCCCTGGAGTCATGTTGCATCAAGCTACACTCCGCATCAAACTATCGCCAACCGGTAACGCTGAAAATAACCAATCACTGCCCTCAATCACTGCCCTCAAAGTTTTCATCGCCTTTCAATCATCCCTCGACTCTCGTCTTGAAAGCGTAGTCATTCCCAGAAAATGACAGCTTGTAATACCGTGCAAGGCACCAGATAGCAGTTGTATCTTTTAGTAGTAGTAGGCGCAGGTACAGGGCGTGTCATAACTCCCCTACTATGACTCTCGGATCGATGATTTATACGCAGTTTCGCCGCACATTTGCGTATTATTTTTCTTTTTACTTATTCTAACGTTTATGCTTTGGTGCAAGAATAAATGGTTCATGTTAGCCAAAATGTATTGACACAGTAATGAATCAAAGTTGCATGTAAAAGCAACAGCGTGATGCGTCGTGGCTATACTATAAGGACGACTTGGTATGGTGGATACTGAGGGCGGAGTGGTTAAATAAATGGTACTTGGGGCGAAGTGGCGTTGGACGAAGTAGTACTTGGGACGAGGTTGTTTTTGTACGAAATATTCTTTGGAGGAAGTTGTGATGGTTTTGGGTCGAAGTGTCTGGACCACGTCTGCCCGCTCCAACTCCACAAGCTCCCGACTGCCCTCTTCCCACTTCTGAAACTTCCCATTTGTCCACTACATGTACATATTCCCAAATGTACATTTCATTTACGCAACTTTTTATCTCTCACCCAATGTGAATTCGTTCAGCGCACGAATGTAATATACTAGTACATCCGTGTTCTGTGTAAAACAACCAGACTATTATACTGATCATTTCAAACGTTGGACATTGATCCCCTCTTAGTCAGGCGCTTAATCTTTCCTGAAGTTTTATCAACCACGGCATTCCCCTCCCTCTGTCTGTTTTCCGGTGCCCACTACAAGAAATTTTCTCCTTGCAAACTGTAAAAATGACATTTCTTTCCTGTCCACTGTAAAAATTGACTTTTCCTCCTCGCCTATTGATTAGTTTTTAAGTTTGTCCGTCCGCTGAAAATGTTCGCACGAACACCTTTTTGCACGAACAGTTTCGTTGGCTGCAACTAACTCCCACGCGTTTTACTTATAAAGGTTAGGTTACATTATCAAGGCCGATGTCCAGTATTTCGACATCAGGAACACGCTTATCATTTTCACGATAAAAGATGTCAAGTTCATTTCCGAATAATTTACCTATGTTGGTATTGAAATAACAGCATTTGCGGTCTCGACGATGTTTTGATTTTCGTTGTGTAAGCCACATTACTGTCATAGGTGTCTTTTTATCAGGTTGGCAGATAAACATATGCAGTGCACAGTTATGCCGAATTTCTACATCTATGAGCCCAGTGACATCCAGGTACGTTATGATGACATTATGCCATGATATGGCTCCATAACCAAACGGGCTTTCTTACACGGAAACATGAACTGTCAACGATGGCACAAAGTTTTTGTGAACATAACAAGGAAGTACGAGAGTGGTGCTTCGGTCAACTTTTTTCTTGAATAAGAACTAAATCACGAATACCACAGATGCTTTTAACTGAGTCCATCGGCAACTCTATACCGCAGGGGATCACAAGACGACCAGATAACATAGTTCAAATGTACTAAACCATGTCTAACCTTTCAGAGTCCCAACTGGTCTGTGAATGCCGAAAGCAACTTATGACTTCACAACAGGAACAATGTAGTAGTATTTTTCGTACATTATCTAGATCAACGTACATAGCTTTCTGAGTTCGTTTACACATAATTATGGTATTATTGGGGATCTTACTTGATAACATCGCTGCGTCAAATGCGAGAAAAACGAAAACCACGGTCGTCTTCAGGGATGTCACATACGCCATAGTTGCCTCCGTAGCTAGATTTCATAGCAATGGAAACGGAAAAATATACACATATTTTACACAAGGTCTTGACATATACTCAGTAATGCAAACATGTACGAGATTATTTTATGGCATCACGGCGGTTTACAGTTAACATACTTGATGTGATTTACAATGTTCATCAGATCAAAAATAGCGATGCAGCTAAGCTACGGACAGGTGGTCTACGATCACTTCATCGTTTCTGTACCCTATGATTCCAGATGTTTAACATTGACCTATAGCAATCAACGTGACAAGAATAATTTCACTAACTGAAGCTGACAAAGCAAATTTTCGGTTGCAAGCCCACTTTAGATCTTCATTTATATACTAAACAATAACGGAGAAGACGTAATTCCAGCCATCCAAGCAACTCTCAGCCCTACTCTTCTTGTATCTAGAAGTGTAAATATTAAAGAGTTTCCAAATCTACATATTATAATGAATGACTAGGTATACATCCAGTCCCTTCAATTAAATACAAATAAGTCGGAAAATATTACAGGATAGGCAAAATTGTAAAAACTGGATAAGATGATCTTTTAACTTGAAGCCTGAGTAAACATCAACTTCCGGTCATTTCTAATAACTTAAGCATCGTGATTTGTAAAAACAATACATCATTCAACACAACGCAAGGCAGATGGTTATTTGTAGATTGGAATTTCAACAAGCTTAGTTAATCCACAGTCGGACAAATTGATTACTATATGTTAAATGCCTGTCTTGAATCATGGAGAGGTGATGAGCAGGGCGTACACTTTCCCACCTTTTGAATAACCAGCGTCCTCGATCTCAAGTGGTGCTTACAACCGACAACGTAGTGTGTCGTACTTCTGTTACTCAAGTGTTACGTTCCCAAGCCGGTATCTGAGCTCATAAACCGTAAAGAAGCGTAACAATGCTACCAAATATACATATCTACTACTTACCGAAACTAAAATATAGACACATACGTACACGTAGGTATGCATGCATGTATGTATGCATGCATGTATACATGGGACCCCAACATAACGGCAGTATCCCGCCGTGCCGGTAGTCGAGGAAGATGTATATTAAATTATCTGTCAGTCATTAAGTAAGGAGTTTTTAGAGGATTTTAGAAGTATTTTAACACGTGACAGGTAAGGTAAACACAGAATCCTAAACTTGTATTTTCTCTGGTAGAAATGAATGTTAAAACAAGGTCACAAAGTCGATTTCTCGGGCCAAGAGTGATTATTACAATAATTTGATTTCTGGAAATTCGAACAATCCGTCAAATGCTTTCTGTTATTGGGCCTCTGTAGAATGTCTTCCAATTTAAATCATTAATTGTAACAGTAAACTATACGTTATCAGATAATTTGTATGCACAGGAGGCATTTTGTTTTATATAGGGTGTCAAAACTTTGTTTCTGCAATAGTGTGTTTTTCAAGAAAATGCCAAAAGCAGTGTCAAAGACGCCAGAGAAAATAAACAAGATAAAGAAAACAAAAATTTGGTGTAAAGATTAAATTTACACTAAGTTGAAAGATACAAGAAATCCCAGTTGCTAAGATATTTTTGAGTGACCCCCTCACATTATTCCGACCCCGGGCCGTAAAGAATGATGGCTCCCTAATCTCATTGACTGGTCGAAAGGTTGATAACAGCTGGGTTCACTACATAATCCGCAATCCCAGGCATTATGACAATCGTTAACTTCTTGGCGGAAATGGACCACGACGTCTTGGAAAGCAGCTATTTGTGCACTCTTGTTCCACAATATCACACCTGCGACCGGGAAGATGACTGATGAATTTCATGAAAAACAGCAGATGCAGTACTCGCAATATGCAGATTACTTGATTTGTGAAAATTCACCAAGTAAGTTATCCTACGTATGTAGAATGTATCCTACATGCATAGTGAATCAACATTTTCGGTGAAATTCCAAAATCAAATTATGTGCCCATCCTATTCTAATCAAGTACAGTTATGTCAATTATCCAAAGTTTATATATGCACAAATGTTGAAATGTTGAAATGCTGTATAGTGGATGAACATCTTCCACATTCCAAAATGCCAAAATCGAACGGTATCCATTCACTTAGCTCTATGCCCCAGGAATCTCTACGTCTGGCACAAGACCACTAATTAATTTCCCATAGGCCACCACAGTAGCGTTGAGCTTGATTTTCCTATTTTAAAACATTCAGCGGCACGAATCCTCTTAACAGGTGTTAGGTCAATGTCAGCTTGACTACTGATTAATTTTTCGTGTGGGCAAGTCCACGGAAATTTTGAGATAGCGATGAAAATAGCGCCCTCAGTGGTGTTTTTGACAAAATTCAGGCTTATTGTTATGATTTCTATTAGCCCTAGAACTCCTCATATTACCACCAAATGCTTCAGCCATTATTCACAACAGTCTGCATTTTGATTCAGGCAGAAAAATATCTTTACAAAAATTCTTGACGTTAAAGTTCAAGCTGAACAAGCATCCATACAGATATCAAAACTTCAAGGTCTATTTTCTTCCGAACTATCTTCGTTACCGGAAGTGAATTAGTTGGCTTGTGCCGTCTGGCGTGTGATCAGAACCACAGACAAATATAAACAGACTGGAAACGCAGCATGCCTTTGTTCCATGGTCGTCTCGGTAGACTATTGGCTTTCCATATTGAAATGAGCTTCAAAGGTGTTAATCTTTTTGAGGCTTTGTTTGTGGTTGATAATTGCACGAGATTATGCGAAAAAATACGACGAGATGGCATCGTACTGCCAGTCGCGTAGCAACCATAGTTACTTTGTGAACTCTCAGGCCAGAAACACCGCTTCACGCCAATTAATACATAACACGCCAGAAGTTTCATAAACATGTCCTTCCTTGACGCAGGTGTAAAAGACGGTAAGACTGACCGTAAACCATTGAGTAAAACCAGACAGTATCGATAAAAGATTTTCAATTTGGTTCAAACGCACTCATTATATATTCATAAAAATATGAGAGGAATTTTTAAAACGGTAAAACTGGCTTTCCTGAAGCTCAAAACACTCCCGTTGTCGCCAGCATGCCAATTCCGCTCAGCACCACACGACAACAACAACACAAACTTTGCCGAACATACTTTCGCTTAACAATAGGCGAAAATCCGAAAATCACCGAAGGATGCATGGTCGGCACTCTTCGGAAAAGAGAGGCGAGAGCAACCTGAGGCGAGGCGAACATGGATGGGTTACGTAACCGCTTCACGCCTTAAACAATACCCGTTGCGAGTCTGTCTATGTTTGTCTGTGTCAGAACTCAAAGATTATTAAAAGAGGAATGAGATTGAAGGCGTATCAAAACGACAGTCCAAAATCCATGGGTCTCCTATATACTCATGTGATGTCAGTGTCTTGTTCACTATTCAAAGATGCAGATATGTCGAAAATTAAAGTATGACAATTTACCCATAATCAAGGTTTATTGTCACTGTCGGTGCTGTACATTTTTTGTATTAATTGTTAACACCTATGGAAACAATCCACCGTCAGAAACTAACATTAACAATTCCTTAATTGTCACAATAATCTATCAATTTGTTTTGAGATACATAAACGTACAGCATTCCCCTTTAGACTGAATACTCAAGCTTAATGAGGGAACTCGTACGCATTCAGCTTTACACAGCCTATACTCATTTTCTTGGATAAACTTCATCGGTTCGTATTCTCGCCTATCGTTATAAGTAATTTTTCTTCTTGACTCTGAGCTCATCCAGTTCGAAACTTTTTAAAACTGTTTAATAGTCCGCTAACATTTCATATTCCTGAAACTTGGAAATTCTCTGTCTTTATCGCTATCAGTAACATAAATTTATCCTTGGTGTGATATTTATGGCAATTCTTAAGCTTGAAAAGTAGCATTTTTGACACACAATTTCACTAAAACTTATGACTTATTTAAAATATTCTGTTATACGATTTTTGTCTTTTTCCAAAAACAGTCTTACAGTTATATGTAACATGTGTTCATCCAATGAACCTGAGTCCAAAATTATCATTAAGGCATATCAAAAGGACTGACAACTACAGTCAAATTCATCATTTCTTCTGTGCCACTCATTTATTTCATTGAGTCTTATCAAGCAGTCAATGTATCTAACCCCACCCCCAGTCCACTCATTCAGATCAATCATGTACCGCTTTTCCCTAAATTTCGAAATGAGTGTTTGAAAGGCCCGGTAAGTAAAGGCATATGAACTAAATCTATGTCTTTGCTTTGGTTGTATTTACCTGCAAATGCTGATATCTGACGAAAGATACGGCAACGTTAGCCTCATTAAGCATAAATAAGAACACTGCACTGAAGTAGTTTTACAGTGAATATGAAGGAGATTTAAGAAGACGGTTAGACGAAAACCTCGAATGTATTGTTAAAACCTGGAGATGTCGCAAAATAGTCTTGGCAAGATTGCAGAAAAAGTGCTCCGGTGTTTATTCCAAACGTTTCATAAAATATTTTAATATCTTACTTATTCGAGGTAGCTGTGTCCGACCGCTAGATAAGTAGATCGTCTAGGATAATAGGCATATCATCGTCGATAGGAACAGTATAGAACCTTATATTACTTAACATTGTTACCAGCCTCTCGGGGATGACCAACTTGCCAAAATGTCAATGAAAATTGTTTCATCTTTTATAGGGCAGGTTTAAGTCAGTCTCATCAAAATGATCAGATACCAGAGGTAAAAGCTATGCTATCATTGTTGCTTTGACTGTAATGTTTATTGGAGTAACCTGAGAGAGTTAATAAAATATCGTCCGAAGTGAAGAAAACCCTACATCACTTAATGAAAAGCAATATATAAGAGTGTACAGCTTCATTCAGCTTTTGGTCACTTACACACTATCGCGTTTTTAAGTGGCCATGATTAAAGAAACGTTTGAATTTTAATTTAAACACATTCACTATATTTTCTACACAAACCGTGATCTCCACGAAAGGAGTTTGGACCTGACACCCCTCTCTACTTCCATAATAGCTGCTGCAGTACATACATTACAGCTTTATTTTGCTCACGTAAAATCTCTGAAAACTTGTTGGACAAGTTTATGATATTCTCCAAAGAATCTCTCTTTCTTGTTGTGATACCTAGCCTTCATGATGTACTTCGCGGAGACACTAATGCTCCGGGTATTTATAACCACCCCACAGTTGTAGTAAAAACGGTAGGCCTACATCTGTGCAGAGAAGTGCTATCGAAAAATAGGAACCAATATTTGTTATATATCTTGCGGCAACTACCACCCAGACTATGAAATTGCTATGGAGAAAGAGAAAGAGAAAGGAGAATCACATTGTTGTAACTGAAATACACATAACAATAATAAATAATTGAAACTTTTACGGTCAAATGTCTATTTCAAGATACTTGTACAATGTACATTTCATAATATAGACCAAATATTTTATATCGGATTGTAATTGTCCGAAAGCTACAACTATCGCAATTCAGGAAGAGAATGTTAGATGATGTCGAGTTACTCTTTACCATTTGCATGCAACAGTCCGTATTGTGGCATATCTGGCTGTTTCAAGTCCTACGTCACTGCATGAAAACCCAATAATACTTACTGTATTAGCATGGATTATTGGCTGTATTTTAGCTGAATAGTGCATATACAGATGAATACAGTCAATAATCCATTGTTTGTATTCAGCATGCCTGTATTCATGTGGATTCACATGAATTCACGTGTATAATTCTATAATACAGTCAACTTATTAGTGTGAATGTATCTGTATTATTGCGTTTTCATGCAGTGTGTGTGAAACGCACGTAAATATGACTGTACAGAAGGCTGGGGTGTTGCGTAATGGAAAGAGCTCACCAAATTTGTCAGAAGTCGCTTAAAATCAACTTAGTTCTGTTAGTTGGCAGACTGGAACAATTAGTACACTAGCAAACTTAGGACAGGAATGGTACACAGGAATTTTATCAGCACTTTACTGACACAGCACATCATGGCCGTGACACAGATGGCAGTAGTGACGGTGACGGAATCGCCCAAAACAAAAGTCCGTAGAAGTTTTTTATAGGACTGTCTTGCTCTGAACATTTCCATTATCGTTAGGTCATCATGGTGATTATCTACAACACCGATCCTGGTTTGTGCTTACGCTGACAAACAATAGGCGCTGTACAGATTAGAGCTCCACAACGTGACAGAAACATGTATCATGCGTGCTCCCAAAATCACGGAATTGGGGTATTCGTTTACATAAGATGGTATATATTTACATAAGATGTTACTCTCAGTATCTCAATATATGTCTCAGTTGTACAGAAACCTTCAAAGAAGGCAAGTCATTTTACATATACAGAATATAATACAGCCTGTGTACAACCACAAATCAACAGGTTGTTGCTTTAATTACGACCGTCTGTCGCTTCACATATATAACGTGATTTCTTGGTGATATTGCATCTTTTTAACTTAAATCGATAAGAATAATGATATTGCATGTTCATTTTGTGATTCGGATTCACATGTTTAAACGATTCCACAGTTCTTAGAGTTAGGATTGAGAACAGGTATGCATAAATGTTATCAAAACTTCCAACGATGATATCATCCGCGCTTTGTCCTACACATGAAATATTCCCTGTAAATAAAATCAGATAGAAAAAATGAGAATATCAGCCTAGCATCACCAGCCAGCCATCGATCACTTTCCTCACACGAGTATGATCATCATTTGTGTATATATGTATATACACACATAAGTACATATGCATATCACCTTACTCAATTCACTATTTTATTTTATTTTAATGTCAGTGTAGTGAATACTGACTAGTACATGTACTTCCTATTTAATGTTTCAATATTTGATTCAAATTTTGACCGTAAAGATAAGGATTATAAATTAATTTCTTACTTACCCTGTCTTCACGAGTAAGCGTCTCAAGGATGTCAACAGCTTTGGACGCTGTGAGACGTTCCTGGGGATTCATTGTCCAACATCTTAGCATCAAATTATAGAATTCTTCAGAACAGTGTTGTGGTTTAGGCAGTCGATGGCCTTCTTGTAATCGCTGTGGTATATCAGCCGAGTTGATGTTATGATATGGTGTTCCTCCTGTAAAACCGAAGGCACACACATTTTCGAAAAAACACATTTTTTCGGAGCTAATCCTAAAGCAACACATGTTGTTTTCTACATCTGACTTACAATTTTATCATTTGTGATGAGAAGCATAATAAATTGTGCAGACCTTCCACTCAATGTAATGCCAATTAGATTTGTGAAATTCTATGTCTTGTTTCCTAAGCTCTCTCTTAGAAATTTAATGAACAAGATTTATACTAGGATTAAGATTCAAACCAATCAACTACCAAAACCAATTGTTCAGGACGGAAATTTCTGTGTCTTTTGGTGTGATTGGTAATAACACATATGTAGTTTCAAAACCACCAACTCAATATTGTAACTGAAATGTAACACTTGGTTAGAGAGGTACTCAGATGCGAGGACATGTGCCATAAGATGTTTCTATATGAACACTGTCTTGCTATGTTCTAACGACGCCCGGTGACCTATATGCTTTTATGGTATTGGCGAAAGAAAGACGTTTACATGAGTTTGTCAACAAATTCCGTAAATTAATATGCTGGCTCACGAAAGTGAATTTCCAACATACAATGCATTCTTTGTTAAAAAATGGAGAAATCGTGAAATGGAATGTGAACGCCAGCTGTTATGTATGCGAAAAATCACTTTTACCTAAAGTAGCTGCCTCCCAGAGGAACACTCCGTATGACCACCTGAAAATTATGATATCATATATGAACTTCATGGAGCCATTTTTGCGCAATAAATAGATTAATTAATATAGTATTACATATCTATGTAAATGGCCAGTCATTCTTATCAGGTATTTGTACATTGAGGTCTCTAGTCCTTGTGCCTCATTTGAATGTAAATGAGTGTGTCAGAATATTGCTTATGTGAAATTGAAATAAAAGGCTACCTGCAAGCTCCGTTTGAGTATATCGTAAAATACTGATCTCGTATGTCATAGCATATTGTGTTGTCATGCCATATTCGAATGAAATCATATTAAAAAATGGCTTAAAAAGTTGCAACATTGGAACAAAACTACCCCTCGAGGCTATAGTTTATCATTAAAATATTTATATAGATTCATGATAATTCACCACTGCTAAAGGCGAAAGCGTGTACAAATAAATTATCCAAAGACAAAAAAGATTGTCAACATATCCCAGCCATGTGATATGTATGTGAAGATAAGCGTGTATATTTATTATATTATACGTTTTTCTTGTATGAATTTTTGAGCGAAATATGTTATGCAAGTATATATTTTTGTTTTGGACAAGAACAAATGCAAAAAAATGTTAGTCATAATGGATCATGTCGCTAATCAAGTTGGTAATTAAATTAATTAAATATGTATACCCCATTGCAAAATTATGTCTCAGTAAGGCTCAAAACATGACGACTGTGACTAAATGTCTGCCTTGCAGCATTATAGGTCACTGCTGCGAACAAATTCAATTCGTATGTAAATGTACATTGGCCGTCGAAAATTGGTTCAGTCTAAACGATGACTTTAGACATAAACTCCCTCCCTAAACATGGGGAAGAAAAATGTGTATTTCAATCCATGTGTGCAACTGCACTACGAAATGACTACAAAAGGTATAAATCCAAATGAAATGTATTTACTCAAAACTGGGTCATAAACAATATTTTGCAAACTTACATGTCACTCATATGAGTGTAGACGCCGTCCAATAACGATTCCGGGGCCATCCAACCAACGGGTACCTTTTGACCTTGCTGTTGGTGAATTAAATGTGTTAGTCTATTTAAATACAATTGCATATAATACATTGACCAGGTGTGTCTTGCCCACGCTCCTGTGCTTCGCCTTTGTCTTCCGACTGAATGTTGTTTAATGGTCGCTTTGAATACCACGTTTTGCAATCGTAGGAGACAATGGGCATTGTTTCTGCTTAGAAAGAGACTGCATATTATATATATATATATATATATATATATATAATATATATATATATATATATATATATATATATTATATGTGTGTGTGGTGTGTGTGTGTGTGTGTGTCTGTGTGTGTGTGTGTGTGTGTGTGTATGTGTGTGATATAAGTGGTTTAACTTTAGAAATGAACGCAGTCCCTACTCCCACTAACCTTTGATGGTGATTCTTTATACGTCAAAGTTTCATATACGTCTTTTGCCGATCCGAAGTCTCCGATTTTTGCGACATCGTCATTAGATATCAAAACATTACGGGAAGCTATATCGCGATGTATTACCTGTCAGGTTTTAAATAAAATGTGTATGTACGAATCATTTTCTGATAACCGTAGCCTATTACAGCTGACCAACGAAGCACATATCGACAGACTCTACAATAATTTAATGTTGTACACATTATGATAGGTAAGGTACACGAAAGGTAGAAGAATAAGTCCTGTCGTGTATTATTCAAGAAAATAGCGTTTATTGACTTGACGTATTTCTCATGAACTCATCAGAAATTCAATTCACACAGAATTACCTTCACTGTCTCCATGTACCGGAGGCCTAGAGAAACGTGGCAACAAAACTTCATCAGGCGTTTCCCTGTGACCTCAGAGTAATCGCAGTTTCCAAGTAGATAATTAAGCTCCGAATGCATATCATTGCGCATTAACTCCATGACAATACTCTTCTTACCTGTAGTTGTGTTTATAGAACATTTTCTTATAAGTAATGCTTATCACCATTTTGGGATGATTACTTGACAAAGTCGTTTTGTTTATAATTGTTATTTTGCCGCTCTAACCCGCACACTGATTGTTCATCTGTTACATGGCGAACTTTTATTGATTACCGAACAAAAGCATGCGTAAACAAAGGGAATGTACGGAAAAGTTGAGGAAATGGCCAAATGTGATATGTTGAACTAACAACAGATGGTGCCTTTAGGAAAAACATATATGTCGATAATTTCAATAGAAGTATGCTCAAAATTTACAGGAAGATATTTGTCTGTTTGTTGCTGCTATTGAATTCAGCATTTGTAGCAGAAACTATAGCAACTCGCCTCTTAGATAGCTCGGACGCGCAAGATCTAAACTCTACTTGAAATTCCCAAAACTATGTACATTTAAAATAAGTCATTGTAAATCAAATACCCCCTTCCCCCTTGATAATAAATTTAAAAATCATTGACAGAAATCATGGTGACTTGACATTGGTCAAAGCATACCCGCCTGAGAAAGTATTAACCTTTTATTGATATGTATTGCACTGTTGATGTACATAGTATGTATTTCACAGACTGGAACATTGTGCATACATTTTTGTGGTTCTTTGAAATATGATGTTGAAGCATAGACAGTGGAGGGTTGTCTACGAATCAAGGTTCAGGATATTTCAGAAAATGGTTGAGAGAAATCGTACTTCAAACTTTATGCACTGACATGTTCATAATAAGCAAATAATGTTATACTTACCACCGTTCATTACACATAAAAACAAATTGCGAACAATGTACCCTATAAATTTAATCAATTTCAGTGCAATCAGCCATTATATATGGCCTAATTATACATATCAATTAACTATGTAAATAAGCTCATTATGATATGTCACGCTCACTAAACCCTTAACACAAATACATCTATCTGGGAATGACCGTCACATCTCAAAAGTTCAATCAAATGTATTTCATTCCATTTTGGTACATGGTCTAATTATATGATTTCATTAAATATGCGTATGAACTATTAATACCCCCCTTTATCCGCAGGGACCAATGAAAGAGATCTCGAACAAAAGTCATCAAACAGTGGTAAAATAAAGTAAATTATTGTCGTATTACTGTAGATATTGAAGATGCATTTCTTAAATTTTACCACCGATTGCATTTAGTGTATAATAATTGTAAAGCCTGCCGTGAAGAAGTGTTTATGGTGGTTGTATATATGGAGTCTTGGCTTTAATATGCAATATTTAAGGGAAACGGAAAACTGATCAAACGTCTAAAGGACGATCGGCAGTTTACTGCTGTTCAAAGTACAATAATTAAAATGATATAAACTTGATTAAGGTCTAATTAAGGGCTTACCTGCCAAAGTAACAACACCAATGAACTGTACTATGTAAGGGCAGTCGCCTAAGTCAATCAAGTTATGGATTTCACACCAGTACCGGCTAGCGTGCCCATTGTCATCTGGTACGAATAATAAAGAATGCACATGTAAATATAAACCATACACTCATGCACGCATACACACCTTTATATATATATATATTATATATATATATATATATATATATATATATATATATATATATATTTTAAATCCGTGACATTATTCGGCCAACCATATTTTCACCCTGAAATCAAGAAATGGAAGTCGTAATATGGGCAAATTTCATTATTTCACTGGTTAACATGACCATTTACATTAAAATTGGACAATGTTTCGAGCTTCGATGTGTTTTCTTAGCCCTGTATTTCTGAATTGAGATAACACGTTCAGCGCGGTATCTTTATCGGTCAACCATATTTTTAGCCAATAAATGCAAATAGAAATTACGAATTGCGTAAAATGCTAAATTGTAATTATTTTTCCCGAGTACGAATGGCGGACTTTACGGACGAAACATCTAGTTGTACGATGTTAACAGCAAATCGAAATTAGAAATTAGAAATTTGCACCACGTGATTCCAAATTAGGGAACTTTTCACTTTGATCGGGGGAGTCGATAGATAGCAGGGGATTTAGCTTTACAACACTGTTCGGGAGTCACACATTAAAAAGACTGTTTGGGGAGTTGCATTATTGTACAAAAGCTGTTTGTTTAACTGTGGTAACACCAACACAATTGAATGATGCATTATTCGACCATCCATTTTTTCACCCTGAAATCAGAGAATGAAGGTCGAAATATGGGCAAATTTTATTATTTCATCGGTTCACTTGAACATTTTCATTAACATGGACCAAATTTCGATCTTGAATTTGCTCTGTTAGCATTCTTTTGTCAATTAAGAATGTTATGTTCAGCGCGGTACTTTTCCGGCAACAATATTTGTAATCAATAATGCAAATGGAATTTCGAATTGATGTTGGTTTTTCTGAATACGAATAGCGACCTCAATGACGAAACTTCTAGTTATGCAACATGCTAATCAAAATTAGAAATTAGAAAATGGCTCGACGTGATTTCTACTGACCCATTTTAAACATCACTTCGTAGGTCCTTGATCCGATCTAGTTAAGGTTCACATAAGTGACACAAAGTAAAGCCACCGGACACGATCAGGACATAATTGTAACAATTTTTTGGAAGACCCGCACTAGATGTGACAATTTTATGACCCTTATGCGCGCAATTTTAGGGGAATTCTTAGATGTAATATTGCAGAGGTGCTAGTTGGGTCTATCGAACGCGCTCGGGTCAAGAGTCATCGCCACCGAACCACTGCGAGCCAACCCATAGGCTTGTTGCCAATTTTGCTAAGCTCGGGAAATTTTCAACCTCTTTCCCGGTATACCTGTCCCCGGCAGCCCATTCAATGCAATGAAAATCGTCGCACTTTAAATATGGGAAATTTGTTGCCCCTTCAATTAGCGCACTTGTCGTCCAATCGCCGCCATCCGACATTCAAATACCTGTGGTACCGAAGATTATCAGTCTTTCACCGGACAATCAGTTACCCTGGTCCGGCCGCCTGACATCCTTATTCACACTCTTTATGTCCGGAAAATTGTCGGCTCTTTATTGGTAACACTTGTCGCCGATTCCCGCCGACCGACTTTCTAGTCCTCGGCAATTTTAGAGGTCGGTATTGCCAAATCTTTACCGAGCACATTCGTCGCCTAATTTTCGATACCCGGCAACATACATCCGTCAAGACTTTGTTTGACCATTCAGGAGCAGTACGAGACTAACTTTAAGCTTCTATTAGCATGGCCGTCAACTGCCTCAGGGAAGATATTAAAATCCCTGTAGAACAATGCCACTCCCACACATCAATAGACATTTCATCAATTAATTGTTGCTGAATCATTAAAAGGTAAATTTCGTTTATAAAAGAAAATCAACCTAAATTGATGTTTGGCATCTATAGATAGTTCCATCTGCGGCAAATGTAGAGGCAGAATAAAATTTGTACAGTTTTGTCTGTATTTACTTTTTTGACGGGAGATTAGTAGTAGTGTAGCAGCATACTTGTCGGCTTCTGCACATTTATGACCACTGAAACCCCGCATTTAGGTACAGAAGATAGTCAGCTGTTCATCGGGCACTTATCGAAAGCTACCCGCTCAGAGTCATGTGTGTGTGTGTGTGTGTGTGTGTGTGTGTGTGTGTGTGTGTGTGTGTGTGTGTGTGTGTAGGTGTGCGTGTGTGTGTGTACATATACCGGGTATGAACATACATATCTCAAGCATACATATTGCTGTTCTTTACTATTATTGTTGTATTAATTCATAACTTCACTGAATGCTTCAGTACATATCAACAAAATTGAGTAGCCCCCTTCTTGTTCTCCACTTTGAGGCCCCCCCTCCTTGTAGCTTTCGATTTTTGAGTGACCCCTTCAGATTCCTCCGACCGCCCCCAGGCCATAAATAATGACGGCTCCTTATGTCCTGATCGTGGCTTTACTTTGTGTTAACCTTAACTAAATCGGGTCAAGGACCTTGAAAGTGAAGTTGAAAATGGGTCAGTAGAATCACGTGGAAGCAATGTCTTACTTCTAATTTCGATTTGCTATTAACATGTCAACATGTCACGGATTGTTGTCACTTAATGTCTAGTTACCGTTCGATACCCTCCACATACACATACTGTCTTTCTGTATACCATCCCCCTCTTCCTTGTTTAATCCAATCACGTTGTTGAACTTACCCGAAAGGATTTTCACAGCAACATTTCTTGTTTCATTGTTGACCTTCAAACTTCCACGGTGCACCACTGAAAATTCTCCCTGGCCTATCAAATGCCCAACAACCAATTGCTTCTCCCCAAACACATTGACATCGGCCTCAATATTAAGATATAAGGGGAAGACAAACAGCTGTCACATAACGCACGCTATATGTATAGGATAAAGCTCGAGTACGAGGGCTCTTCTGGTATATAAAGTCCAACCCAACGATAAAATGTCGAGGCCGCAGGCCGAGACATGTTATCATAGGGTTGGACTTTATATACCAGAAGAGCCCGAGTACGAGGGTTTTATCCGACTTAAAAACTATCGCCCCCTAACTGATATATTTTCGTTTTCAATGTGTTTACGTCAACCGTCCCTTTGTCAATGTAACATGTTTAGGATATGTTAAAACTTTTATTTGTGAAATAGCCTTCCAACGTAATGGAACATCCTATAAATGCCCTGGGGCACATTATATAAATGCCCTAGGGCACAGCAGATTTTGTGTTGCAGCTGGTTTCTGCTGTGTTACCAAATTTGAATATTAAAATGTACCAGATGTCTACAGAATATGACATGTTCACTTTTGATTGGACAGTACTTTACTACGGCGCTGTCATTCGTTTCTGGAATTTGGTGACCAAGGCTTTACGAGTAAATAAAACACCCTGAATTGAACCCTCTGATTGGTAAATCAACAGTAGTTTTTAAAGATCATAAAGAAACCAGTTCGTACCTGAATTTTCATATGCCGTTGTACCATGGACGACTGTTCCCCGATTTTCCAAAATCAATTGGTGTTAACGTACTACACGTTAATTTTATTCAGTTTATTGATCCGCAACTCACTGTGGCTCTAATAACACCATGTACGAACTAAATGTTGTCTAAGCGCTCAGGCTAGTGGAAAAATGCTAGGAAGATATTTGCAGCTTATGAAGAATTGGTAACATTTAATCGAGATAGAAACACGACTCTGCATAGACTTAAAGACTTCCAACTTTGGACAAGCATCTATCGACCAGGCCAGGATCGTGAGTGATTTGCGAGCGACACTTCAATTTTCTGCTCGTATGAAAAGAATGTCAAGAGACTATGGATTCTGATTGATTGCTTTGATTAGTGGCTTTAATGTTTGCTAATTCTCCGCAAAACTCAATTTTCTCTCTAGCTCGCTCGGACAAATATTAGCCGTATCTACTAACCAAGGGAGTATAATTTGTTTTGCTTCTTTTGGTTCTTCTCCTGTGACGTCGTAGAATCAGAGCGAAGCCAATGCCTCCGATACTTATACCAAGAAGAGTAACCATCGATATAGATATTGCCAAGTGCTTATTCCGTGTTCCTTCGAATATTCAAATAAGGTATTGTAATATTAACAATCCATCTATCAATGACATTGTGTCACATACAGACAGCAGTATACTAATGCACGCTTTAACACAACAATCTTTGAAATGTAATGGCAGAATCTGAAACAATAAATGAAATAATATATAAAGTAAACCGTGTGCACCAAAATACCTTTGTCTAACATGTCACATTTCGGTCCCGTCCATCCAATCTCACAGACACAGCCAGCGTAACGACTGCAATTATTCGAGTGGGAGCAATTACATTGGCGTTCGCAATGTGCTCCCCACATACCATTCTGACAGCCTGAAGTTAAAGAAAGAAGGATTTATGAAAACACCATTTCTACTGACTATTGCGGTAGGCAGCGTTGCCACTATAAGTTTAAATTATAAGAAAATATTTGTAATATATGTTATGCCTCTCAATAAAAAGTATAACGTTTGACCTTGTTTCTCTGACGTTCGATACAAGAATGCAGTTAGATATCGTGCTACCCACCTACATCTGTATGTTACTCTTTACATTACGATACAACAACAAACTTTTCTCTTCTCCTTCATTTATTTGCACATTGTGAATTTAAGTCATGCATATGATACTACCGATGCGATAAGTTCTATTTTCACTTTTACCGCTTCGTATTAAATCGAAAATTGAGTGCTCTCCGATATTCAGAATTTCAAACTTCAAACGTTGGTCTGGTTCTCTTTGGTATAATGCTCGAAGCTTGTCTGCTACTTGATAGAAAACAGCATTTAACCCAGACCTCTGTTCATAATTATAAAATGATACCAGACGTTGTTTTCGAAATTACTAATCTCAGACTCTGAGTAAATATTATCTAAGATTTCCGGATACTTGACAACACAAGTCAATGTCTTGAAGGAAACAATAAAACTGTAAACAAGACGTCAATATACAATATTACACATTACCTTGTATTGAGATGTCCAAGAAATTTGAAACAGCATAAATATGGGGATCTGGGGAAAACACTATGCATCTGTATGTCCCTTCGAAGTCTTCCGTCATATTTGCAATATTCAGCTGAGAAAGACTATTAGTAAGTAAAAAAGGTCACCCCGATTTAAATTCAAGTCAATGGATGATCAAATCTACTGTTTTGGAGTAACTTCGAATGCATTTCCTAAGCAACGCAAACGGAAATACATTACTTATGTGATGTTCTTAGGATTGCATCTAAAGTCAGTCTTAATACAATAATAACAACAAAGTGTTAGCCCGAACGTTGGCGTAGGTAAGATTTACTAATTGAAATTAACTTTCAAGCGCTAACACTCTTTACATGATTAAGTGGTATGCTTTATAATAATGTTAAAGGCACTTTCGTTCGATGATTTGTCACGGATTTGTCACCAATGTGGATTCTAAATAGTTCATAAAGTGCGCCCGCTTGAAGATTATGATAACACTTGACACTTCTTTGTACTACGCTTTTCTATTGGTTCACTCCCTGTACTAGCGCCACTCTACAGCGAACACTAAAAGCAGGTGATTAAAGTGACTAATGGAAGTATTGGATAAGAAAGATAAACCAAGCCGAAATAGGAATACTACAACGCACAGCTTAATTTGGTTTAAGTTCACTTTCTCTAAATCGGCCAAGACAAACGTAGGAAAGTCTTTCCCAATAAAAATTTCCTAGACAGCAAACTAAGATTTTCAACAAGAATAACGTCAATGTCACTAACACAGACTTACAACTGCACCAAAAACATGTCTTATCGTAATTCGAGCATACAGCAAGCAAATCACTGACAACTGCGTAACAGAACCCCTGACCCCTTCCATTATCGTGCGAATGATTCGTGACCTCTTTCAGCGTCTTGTCAAGCAAACAGTATCATTTCAAAGGGAGATGTTTTGGAAGATGATGGTAACAGCAAGTGCCGTCTTGGTTCGACAGAGAATATTTTCAGACTAAGATATTCAAACCACGTGTTTATTTTCAATCATTTGAAACATATTATTAGTCCAGAATTATCAAAATATATAGTATAGAAGTTCAAAGCTAGGGATCAGCTTTATGAAATGAAATAGTCGATCCTATCCAATGCAGCTGCATACTCAAATTTTACAAAGAGACGCGATCTGTACTGACTGAAAAAGCTATATATCTTCAATAGAGATAGGCCAAGCCTTCTCAATAAGCGTAAGGCGTTAATTTCAAAATGCAGACATGACGTTTAACATAGCCTGTTAAATACCCGCTCGGCCCACACACTCAGGATCCATAAAAAACAAAGAACCGGAAGTAAAAGAATGTCAGAAAGTCAGTTGAATCGGGTCATCAGAAGATCGCTGGAATGTGTGAAACTCCTAATTATGACGACGTTTGTTTTTCCTTGAGGTTTGTTAACAAAGGGATTGACATGATTAACATCAGCAATATCTTAAACAACAAGGACGTTATGGACAAAGTACCACCTTATTTTACATTTCAAGACCCTCCTATAATGTCCTATACCTATTCTAAGACCATAGGTAGGAAATGTTTAATTACAATAGGGTCTTGAAAGAAATTGATATTAAGAACAATGTTCATGATGGTACTTGTGATTGTATGTCATCTCCCTTTTGTTACAAACCTCACGGTCATATAATAACAGGTGACATGAAGATAGTTACACATCATAAGCTTCGGCAGCTGTTCCAGTTTGGCCCAAAATATCGCGAGCCACCCAAAGTAAACTGGAACTTTAACTTTAAGTTAATCATGGATGCTGCTGAGGCTTATGCTAAGAAGTGGGCTGCCCTCGAAGACGAAGACGTTGGATGTCTTTCGGACTGGCTTCGCACAGTCCGTGATAAGGTAAAATCTCGCATTTCACGTCTTCGTTCTTCCCATACTGTCATCAACACTACATCTGCCTTTGATGACCCTTCTGTACGGGAGTGTCTAGATGCTTTACACGATAAATATGTTGTTGTGCCTGCAGACAAAGCATCAAACAACATCATCTTTGTCTGCAAGCAATATTACATTCAATGTTTAAAGAACGAACTTCAGATTAACTTAGATGATGAGAGTAGCACAACATACTCTCTTTCAACCTTATCTGAAGAGGAAATATTGCAGAACCATTCAACAGTTTTGAGTGAGTTTGGCATCAAGTTAGCGCAAGATGACAAGGTATTACCTAATCTATATTGGATTCCTAAGATCCATAAGAATCCTTATAAACAACGTTTCATAGCTGGTTCCAGTAAGTGTACAACAAAACGCTTGTCACAACTTTTAACCATCATTTTATCAACCATTAAATCTGGTTTGGTACGGTATTGTGACAAAGTTTATGAAACTAGTGGGGTCAATCAAATGTGGATATTAAAGAACTCCAAAGAATTGTTACATATTTTACAAAATAACAAAAACATGTACAATTCAATCCACACATTTGATTTTTCAACGTTGTACACAACCATCCCACATAACAAACTTAAAGACAGGCTATCATCTCTCGTGAAGAAAGCCTTTTTTTACAAGAATGGTAGTCGTAGGTATGAATACATTGCCATCAAGCGCAACTTGGGCTATTTCACCAACAACAGCGATGCCAAACTCAAATACAGTGATGTTGAGGTGATTCAAATGCTATATTTCCTAATTGACAACATATTTATCAAGTTTGCTGGCATGACATTCAGGCAAACCATAGGCATTCCCATGGGCACAAACTGCGCCCCACTTCTTGCAGACTTATTATTGTATTCGTATGAAGCAGAGTTCATACAATCACTTCAGAAATCTGGATGTAAGAGGATTGCCAAGCGATTTAACAACACCCACAGATATATCGATGATCTCATCAGTTTAAACAATCCTGGTATATCCAATTATCTACACCACATCTACCCAGATGATTTAGAAATAAAAGAAACAACTGAAAGTGTGGACTCGGCTTCATACCTAGACGTATTGTTTGAAATTAGACAAAATACACTATATACTAAGCTGTATGACAAAAGAGACGATTTCAATTTTAAAATCATAAACTTTCCCTTTTTGTCGAGCAATATACCATCATCTCCAGCTTATGGTGTTTATATTTCCCAACTTCTTAGATACAGTAGAGCATGCAATTCATGAAGACTTTCAAGTTAGACACAGCCTATTAGCTCAAAAGTTAGTGAGGCAAGGGTTCTCAGAAAGTAGATTAGTGAAATCATTTAAGAAGTTCTACGGTAGATACGGAGATGTTGTATCAAAATATGACCTGTCTGTTACTCAAATGATGAGTGACAGCATACCAAATTTGACTCACAAAAGTAATTTGGTGAATTCACCAAATAACAATGGATTTGTCGCTTTGGGTACGCTTACCGATTCCGGACACCTGGTACCACCACTATTTTGTGTTTCAAGATGACCCCATTGCCTTTGTCATTTTCAATATGTTCCTTGGACCTGGTTACTTTCTTAGTTACCTTGAATGATAACGATTATTGGACCTGATTTTATGTCTATTGATGTACACTTGATCTAATTATACAGACACACTTACATATACATACTCTGAGATGTGACTAAGTTTATCTTTACCTGGTCTAAGTACATGTTATATATTATTATATATATATATATATATATATATATATATATATATATATATATATATATATATATATATATATATGTATATGCAATGAATAAGAAGCTCTCCAGAGATAGAAGCATGTTTTGCCTAAAATATTTATTGTAAACGAGAAATCATTACATATGTTGCACACTTACCCTGCTACAGAATATGAGATGGACGCCACCGAATCATTTCCGAACAAACGCCTACCATTAAATTCATATACCAAAGGGATTTTGAAAATATTGTAAAAACTACATTGAAGACGAACAGGAGAGTAATATGTCACTCGCTCCGTTGAAATAGTAAGTTTGGCTGATGGCTCCATCGCTGAAACAAAATTATGTTGCTTTATTTAGTGATTGATGACTGTTAAAGGAACAAAAAATATCATTTTCTGTATTTGTCTGAATTGGACAGATGTATCAAACAATTTAAAACCTAGTATGGACGACCAACCTCAATTGCTTTATATATATAGTCAAATAGTGACAATATAGTTTAATAGACCTGTAGATAATAGTTTAAAGCAACATACGTATATCACATGTTGGACCACGCCATCCTTCAGTACAGAGACAAGCACCATTCCATGCGTGGCAGGTTGCACTGTTCTTGCATAGACAGTCATATTGACAGGCACCGCCATACTTGCCATATGGACAACCTTTGAGAGAAAGTAATGCGCTAATGAAAAGTTTGCAATTTTGTAAAGATTATCAGTGGATACAATAACACTTTTTGGACAAATAAGCTTACATAACATTGCGTGGATTCAGTTGATTGTACAGACTCATGTTACTGACTTAATAGCGCTGACATTCACTGTTAGATCTGAATTATTATACGGCTTTCTTCAACTATTGATGGACGAATTCCTGGTGGGCTTACCAGGATATGAGAAAAATGAAAAATCTCACACCATGCCTGTGAGAAAAACTGAACAATGCTCATCGTAAGACTATCATACAACAAAAGCATGACCAGCTGTTGATGTGTCACTAAAGAACACTGATACAGCTCTTTGTGTGCTAGGGATAATTTATAGAATGTGATAGTAAACTTGTACATTTGACTGTTCTCGGAAATATTCAACAGTAATCAGAGCTAATGCATCAGAGTCTATTATCAGTAAACACATACCTATGAATAGCAATTCAATGGTACCAATGGAACGTGTCTTTTCTTTCTGTAACGATATGAGGCACCTCTGTCGCACATGCGTGTCGATCATCTTTATGGTCACCTTTCCTATGTAGTCTGATCGCATGTATTCGCTCAAATCTTTTGCTACTTGGATCTGATTAAGGTCAGTGTAGTTGACCTAGGAAAGGTTAATTCAGTAATGAAAGTCTTTAAACAAGAAATATTATTGAAGTACAGAAAAGTTCTCTTCTTCCATTGTGAATTAGCAAAACAGACATGTTTCGGACAAATCACTTGTCCTTCATCAGTGTCCACACTTGATCTGACAGAAAGATCCAAAATGCAGGCATTTAAACAGCTGGAGGTGTAAACAAAGTCGAGGTGTGAAAATGTTTAACTGTGTAGCAGTTCGGGACATACCATTATCATGTAGGTGTGGCAGCATCATTAACAGTAGAAGCTCTAAAGAGTGCCATTATCTGCATTATTACATGATATGTACCTTAGTCGTCCATTGTGCAACCATAGACCGTACAGAGACCAAATATTGTCCACATTAAAGGTGTACTGTCACCTGTTCCAATTTTGCTACAGTTACCATGGAAAGAGAAAATCTAACCAATCACAGATTTTAAGCGGGTGGCCGCTTTTTAAAACAGCGCCCTCACATGGACATTTTGAATACCAAGGAACGCCCCTTTGACCATATATGGGCATATTTAGATTACAGGTGACTGTATACCTTAAATTCCAAGTAATACAATATTACAAGAGGACACCTTTACTTTGGTATAGTAAAATGTTTCACTAATTATGATGTACTGGACTGCATGGTGTTGCATAAGTGTGTGTCTTTGTTGCAAGAGTTGCCAACCATTTCATACTTCGATGGAAGTTGTATCAAAATTTTGTTCAAATGCATCTGACTATGAATATCACCGGCTAAGATCCATAGAAGCTATTAAATATCGTACGTACACTCACTCTGGCTTGCCAAATGAAATCAAATGTGGGCAAAGTGTCATTGACACTGTGTTTCATACATTTGTTAGCTTGTTTTGATACTGTACGGGAGCGACGGAGACATTGTCTATGGTGTTCAATCCATGCCAAAATTACTACTTTGATTTTACAACTTGACATGCAACTCCGTTTTCTATTCCACTACGTGTGTTCCCGGCGTTATACAGCCTGTACGCAGGGCTACTACTCCACATGCTATTCCACTACTCCGTATCCTATTCCACAACTCTGTATGCTATTCCGTTTTCTATTCCACAATTCTGTATGCTATTCTGAATTTCATTTGACAAGTCCACATTCGATTCTGAATTTCACTTCACAACTCCACATTCTATTCCGAATTCCATTTCACAACTCTACATCCCATTCTAGACCTAGCTCTGCGGAGCAGGGCAGTGTTACTGGCTATCGAACGAGATTCACAATGGCGGACGCGAAATGGTCCCCTCGCAGAGAGAGAGAGAGAGAGAGAGAGAGAGAGAGAGGAGAGAGAGAGAGAGAGAGAGAGGGAAATGCGAGCTTTGCACAAGTCTAAACACGCAGCCTAGCACATTGTGTATCTAAACAAGATGAGCGTGCTCGAAAACTGGGATCGATCACGATTTTGAATTAAAAATCGGCTGTTTTCGGAAAAGAAACTGCGCGCTGCAATCAGCGGTTTTGTCTATGGTGCACGGTGAGAGGCTTATCATGTGCAAGGCTCCTGGGAAAGACCAAGATTCACAATGGTGTCTGATACGGATATGGTCCCATCGCATAGAGAGACAAAAGTGGGCTTTATGTAAGTTTAAAAGCACAGTTTAGCACATCGTGTATCTAGACAAGTTGAGTGTGCTCAAAATAGGATATCGATTACGATTTTGGATGAAAAATCGATTGTTTTCGGCGGAGAAACTGCCCGTTGCAACCAGTGGTTTTGGCCTATGTCAGTCAGCAGGGCTGTGGCGGGAGGCCTTTAGCCGGTAAGGGGTGGACCATTTGATATCCTTGGGAGTGGAAAATTTTCGGAAAAAAAAGATTGCCCACAAATGTCAATAAAAAATCGGTCAAAGAAACTTGACAAAAACAGATGACGCACTTAGGTAAAAGAAAAAATCCATCAAAAGTTGCTTTCTGAAACACATTTTTATTTTAGTCTGCAGCAGATATACTATGATTCTTTGGCCAAGAGGGGAGGGGAGAGAGATATTAAAGTACAATGTGTCCTTCCTATAGCTGCATCTGAAGGGTATAATCGTGGCCAGTAAATGAAGTAACTTTTTGATTTTATAACTTTTTTTCTGTTTATTAGCTTGTTTCTTTCACTGAAGTTTGGCATCGCAAAGTAATTCGGGATATAAACATAAGATAATATAAACTTATCATATCTGTGATTGTTGAAAACTGTATTGTGGATCTTTACATTATGACTAATTAACAAGAATTCAACATTTAGGCAGCTTGCATCGGTACGAAAATGGGAAATACTCAGCAAGCATATGACAAAGAAACAGTGATTGTTTGTCATATGCTTGCTGATACATATAGTTTAAAGCTGCCATTCTCAATCCCAGGTTTGCGCTTTAGTGAGTGCTCCACCCGGTCAACATAGTTCATTGTTTTGTGTCAAACGCCGCTATATTAGTAGATTTACAAACATACACTATTCACGTCGACTGTCGATGAGCACGTCGGAATACGTACATTTTGGCATGAGGTGTTTCACCTTATATGGTGCGTTCGAGTTAAGTTGGCGCCGGATGCTGACAGTGTCCTCGACCCACAAAATTACCACTACATGTCAATATACTGGTATACAAAAACACGATCTGCATAGCTCGAATCTCTCAAATTCTTAGAACTAATATGTTTTTATTAAATTTGGAAACATCGGTGTCAAAATAACATAAAACTAGTACTTTCTGAAGATTGAACCGTGATCTCGACGTACTCAACCAGCCAACATAAAACTTTTATGAGGCCCATCATTCACCCAACTTGTCTTGGATTATACAGTACACCCGTCAAATATTTCACTGACAGCCTATTCTGATGACCTGGAATGCTGGAGCAGGGAATACAGCTTTGCCACCCACAACCGACGATCTATCCTTCTGAAGATAATAGGGGATGAGTTGGAAAAACAACCGTGAACTTCCATCCCATTGTTCACATGTATTTTTCGTTTACATCATAAACGGTACTGTGATAAGTCAACGCAGTACAGGGATCTACAGTAAAAGAACCGAACCGAACAGATGGCGGTCGGAAGTCAGAAAACAAGCCCAGATTATCATGTATTACATTATTTGACAATTTGTGCTGTGAGACTTCGTTTGCATTGGAACCAAAAAAGTACAAAAATCAAATGCATTTCCAAAACTCAGACAGGAAATCTCGTAAATTTCTCAGACGTAGTGAACTTTGACCGATACTATTGGGAACTGCATCGCATGTTATCGATTATGATGGCATTTGCTCACGTAGATACGTAGAATGCTCGAAGTGACGACGGAACAAAATAGAGGAAGTCAAATTATCCTTTTTAGCTCCATGGTAAAATATACATTTGGTGTATTAGTAGACTCATGGAAATACAAACGACACTCGATTGGAAACTATACACTGTGCCGGGGTATTGAACATTTTATTTGTCATTCTGAGTTTAGTATCATTAGTTTGGCAACGCGTCTATTCGACTCCGACTCTGTCGGAAGTATTGGGACATCCTGGACCGGACACACGCTTGGCGTGAAGAGCGATTTTCGGTCGTTGATTAGCCAAGTATTTTGCCCCAACTGATTATGATTAAGAAGTACAAAACAAACAGTTGCCAGAAATCTTCTAGGCCCACCTCAGGATATCAAATGGTCCACCCCTAACACACAACCCTGCAACGCAGAGCTTGATCTATGCGTACTCTCTGTGTGTATGAAATTACCGCTACCTATGTTTTCCGTCGAACTAATTTGCAGTTCCGTCAACTTGCGAATAGAATTATTCAAATTGTGAAAAATACACAGAACGGTCACAAAGACGATCACAAATTAAGGACGTTTTCAGAAAAGCTATTGCTAAGGAGTGAGATCCGCGTCATGACGTCAGATTCTGAGTCTTGGTCGAACACTATGAAAAGTAATAGAATAATATGGAAGACCGGTCACGACATGCGACATGCGACCTGCGACCTGCGACTTCAAAACTGCGACCTGCGTCCTGCGAGTTTGAAACATACGACCTGCGACTTCGGCATTTAGACCAAGGTGTAACCTGCGACTTCACAACAGCGACCTGCGTCCTGCGTGTTTGTCAAACTGCGATATCAGTCTTGATTTGTTCGCACCATTGCTCTGAACATGAGCCTGAAAAACACGAGGGACACCATTGCACTGTATTAAAACAGCCGGTTTACCGCATTCTCGCGACCAGAGCATAATTTTCGCACCGCTGGCCTACGCAAAAATCGGCCAGCGAAAGAATTCAACCAGCGATAGAAGTGCATGAAGCTGTGACGGTAGAGAATTCCACAAACGAAGAGCACAAATTTATTTTCCTTCTTACGAAAGGCAAACTGATCTGAAATAATGCAATAGCAATAGGGTTTTAAACGTCTACATCAGTGTTAGTTTCTGGAACTTTTCTGCCCACATGATCTAAAATATTATATACACACAAAAAATAATATGTACATATTATAGTATGTACATATTATAGTATGTACATATTAGGCTGAAAATAGGATTGTAGGAGGGTTTAATGATGTACATATTATAGTATGTACATATTAGGCTGAAAATAGGATTGTAGGAGGGTTTAATGATGTCCTGTTTTACAGTTTTAACTCGCGTTATCTATAAAGAAAGTCGGTCACTGGCTATTCATGGTTGGCAAATATGTTTGCACTTCTGTATCAGTATTATTTTAACTGCTTTACTTTGCATATGTTATTTGTGTAGACAAATGTAGTCCGAAGTAAACCAGTAAGAATATTTTTATTTTTCCAACTGAACAAAAGTTGGATCAATTCGATTTTTTGACGAAAAGTAAAAATGAAATTAGACGAAAAGATGGCAACATCGATGATCAATCACTGGAGAATTGGAACAAAACTGGAAATGTCAGAAAATGAACGACAATAACTGAAAATTCGAATGTTTGCAATGACACCGACGCAGACTAGTTATGATACAGGGGGGGGGGGGGCAACTGATGAATTAAACAGACAGCTAAATGGTTATACCACTGTGAAATGAGGATAAATACCAGAGATATCTAAAAATCAAAAGGTTTGTCGATAACATAAGGAAAGAAGCGAGGTAAGGCAGACGAAGAATATCTAAAATAATTTGAAATTATAATATAAACATATAAATGCCTATCACGTAGCATATTATTTTCCATGCATTAACACAGTACGTACTGTCAACATTTCCGTCATAAAATTATCTCTCCAGATGAAAATGACTGAACTGGTGTGTACATGAATTGAGTTTTGCCAGACTTGGTGAACGATTTACCAAAGCGAAAGCAATGGCTTATTAATTGATCGATGTTGAACGTTAAATCTCCTTTCCACGTTTTACCCTTTGAGCGCTGTAATTTTCTCCCACCAAAATTTTAGTGCAAAATTTTACCAATTGTATGAATTTTTTGTAATTTTTTGATAATTTTGGACCAAATCGACATCACATTTCATTGGCTACAGGTTTTTCCCAAAATTTTTGCAAAAATTGGAGAAAAATTGACAGGGGTTTATTATATAAAGGGGACAAAAATAGACTTTGGCGCTCAAAGGATTACACTTCACGCAAGACGCCTCCAATCTAATACTGAGGAAAACACCATGAAACGTTACGTGTTGATGTCGCATGTCGCAGTTGTGAAGTCGCAGGTCGCAGTTTGACAAACACGCAGGTCGCTGTTGTGAAGTCGCAGGTTACACCTAGGTCTAAATGCCGAAGTCGCAGGTCGCATGTTTTAAACTCGCAGGACGCAGGTCGCAGTTTGAAGTCGCAGGTCGCATGTCGCATGTCGTGACCGGTCTTCCATAGAATAAGGAGTTGTGAAATGGAATTTCGAATAGAAATGTTGACTTGTCAAACGGTATTAAGAATAGAATGTCGAGTTGTCAAATGGGATTCAGAATAGAATGTAGAGTTGTCAAATGGAATTCAGAGTTGTGGAATAGAAAACGGAATAGCATACAGAGTTGTGGGATAGGATACGGAGTAGTGGAATAGCATGTGCAGTAGTGGAATAGAAAACGGAGTTGCATGTCAAGTTGTAAAATCAAAGTAGTATTTTGGCATGGATTGGACACCATACATTGTCACTATTTTTCAATCATGTTAACAACTTTATTCCTTGCCAGTCTATAGTGGAAAAGTTTGCTCTGGTCCGATTTTACTTGGTTTAGCAGAGCATCTCTTTCACGCATTACATTTAAAATATCGGCATTCATCCATTTAGGTTGCCTGATACGTCTGGATCGTTTTTCAATGAATTGAGCGTGAATATCACAAATTTTGTTAAATATGGAAACCCCAATTCTCATCGCAATATTTACGTTGTTCGCAATATCTACTAAAGTCCATGGTGTATGATAATAGTCACGAAGAAATAAACTATGATCAAAATTAGTAAAGGAACGAAATTTGTTCATAAGATGAGAGGGTACACGTAAAAAAAATTGAGTTTCTTTTGCGCTTATAATAATCGGAAAGGCAATTGATCGGAAAGGCAAATTTCTGGTACAAAACTTGACATTCTCGGAGGCATAGATATGGTCAATGCAAGTCTTAGTAACTGGTGTGGTGGGTTGCGATACGAGCTGAAGTAAAGACATATTACTCAAAGATTTGTAAATGTAGTTACTTTGGCCTCTAGCAGTTAATAAGTCAATGTTGAAGTCTACCAATATAAATTTCTTTACAAGTATAAAAATCCTTTTCAAGATTCGTTTAAATGTTAACATCTAAGGTATGTAAATTGTAATGTGGTCTATAAATACCAGCGGTCAGAAAACTTGAAAATAGGGGGCGCGATTTCAAGCCATATGATTTCAAGTTGATCAGACAAGTCAAACATTATATGGTGTAACAAACGTTTGGACGAATATAACAGCCTGTTTTCCTCAACTCCATCTTTTCGTTCAACTATGGATCCAAGAATAGTAAAATCATAGACAGAATTTGCGCCACTTATAAAGGTTTCAGCGAGAAAGAGCATGTCAAACGAGAAACGTTTATCAAAGGTAAGATAATGACTTATCTTATCCTTTTGGACTCTCCATCCCTAGACTCTTTGCCAACCCCTTGTTGGATACGCAGAGCCCGACCGTTGAGGGCAGAGACTAGAGAGGCTGCGTCACGAGCAGTGTTGTGTTAGAGTGTAAGCGTGAATATACAAGACAAAAATATAATATAGATACACAATCATTCTAATAAACTTATAACTGACTTCAAGTTCGTGTCTACGTTACCTTAAAAACGTCACTTTCAAAGTGTGAAGAGTTTCCTCCTTTGAAGTTTACAACTTCTCTGTAGTTTTTATCCTGATCGATTAAATCCATGACCCATGAGACACCGTCAAAGCTCAAATTCCCTTCTGTTCCAAAGAAATCTATCAGACTTTTAAAGACACCACGATCCACAGCCACGGGATAATATATACTCACAGCACCTTATGATGAATATGAAAGTGAAAGGGGGTTACTTAATGACTTTGTGTGTAATACTATGTTTCTACAGGGTGAGAACAAGTATTTCACGTTTACCCAATTTATAAAAAGCGCAACAGTCCTTGCATTGTAAATGTAATGATACATTTTACGCTCTTTGCAAGGCCCTAACAAAGAGTACGATTAGTATTATTAAAATATTGGTTTGATTTTGTGAATCACGTACACATTGAATGTTTTGATGAACACGTGCGTAACTCTATCAAAACGTCATCCTGATATTCGTGCTGATGTCTTACATCACTTCTTATGCATGATGACACACAGCCGCTTTACTGACATTCATATGTGGACTCTAAAAACGTTCAAAGCTCCAGCCACATATAGTCCGAATATCTGTCCCTGACGCACGTTCTACCTTAAATATGAATCATATCATTGGAGTCATTACTGAAAATCTGGTAGACATTTTCCTATGGGACAGCTGTGCTGCAGTAATTATTCAACCCGAAGGGAATTTTCCAGGTACCGACAGGTCAATAAAAACCAGTTTATAGAGGGAGTTGGTTTGTTAAATCAGAGAGTCTACCCATGGATATATAGTTTTGGCTTCAAGGTTTTACTTTTGCATTTTGTAAACGTGAAAGAATGCAGTCCATTCCAACAGACTATAGGCTATAGTTTGTTTTGGAGTCACGCGTCCATCTTCATAGTCTTTCAAGTCATTGAAGTCGTGACTAAAAGATAAATATCACCAGTTTATATCGAGAAAGACTTACAAGCTGAATTATTGGCGACAACTCCAAATTGCTTGGAAACGTCGTCGTAATCATCGGATACTCGCCTGTTTTCTAAGGAGAAATCTATCATCAATGGCCACATATTCTGATGCCAGAAAAGAAATAAATATACGTTAGTTACGGTTAGCTGCCAACATACTAAGCTGTGCCCCATCTCCTGAAAGAAAGTCATCAATTTGTCTGCGCGCTCGACAATCTTCCGACTGTAGTTCGAATCTGTACAGAAGAGAGTCGATGAAAAGGTTGACAATTTGAAAAGGGTCAAGTATTATACTTATTTGTAACGCTTCCTATCCATACAGCCATATTGCTCTCGATGTCGCTAGTTCAAGCCAAAATAATAATGCTTAAAACATATTCAGGTGGCGTTCACAAAGTGAACACTGAGCATTGAAATAGTGTTTTTGATAGTTGAACAAAAATGCAAAAAAGAAAACAGAATAACAGTGCCGGAGAAAGTACACGTATACACTCTTGTCTTTTACATGTAACTTTCTTGAATGGGAGACCTACCGTTTGTGAGATTTTTAATAACTTTGACTCAGTCTTTTGCCTCTTTGCCGGTGCCCGGCATATTTCACATTAAGGTGTATAACACTAAACTGAGATCTGATTTATTTCGTATAGAAATCATCCAACGACGGGCTGACACTCTGAATGAGAAACAGTATGCGTAATGATACAGTTGTTTACTGTCGTTCATTGGGTTCATGCAATTTACAGCTTGTCGTAATACAACTCTATTATGGAATACATGGTTCAGGGGGTTGCTGGAATAGAGACTCAACAAAATATCGCATCATATACTTCACCACACAGTTGTGTATCGTCTCATTTTATAACTTAATAGTCACAGATTTATTGTGTCCTGTAACTTTTATCACTATTGGACTCCAATAAAAATATGACAATCTTGCCTAAAAAAACAATACGGAAGTACTATGCAATACACAGTGGGGTTCCTTGCTGTCCCCCGAAAAAACCCAAATAGGTAAACGTAGCAACGATGAATCCCATGAACAATTTTATTTATGTTCATATAGCCTAATCAGTGTTTCTCTATGTGGTTTAATTGTCATTTATCTTATCATTGCATCAAGTACTTACCCTGTCTTTGATTGGCGTTTCGCATGTTTTATTATAATATGGCGGCCAGTCTTCCCTGTCGATCACATGCACCGTCAGCCCGAACGCTAAGATTTCATGTTCCTTTCAAAAGAAAGCGTCATGACAAATCCTTATAGATTTAATTATATCATTGATAACAGCATTATATCAAAATAATCAGTCAAATTTGTTGTCTTGTAAAATGGCCCCTGACTAATATTTGCACATACAATAATTGGGTACAATGGGCGACACACAGCATAGGCTGCTATGCGAAAACTTCACAAAGCAAATTTTATCAAAGTTGAGTGTGTACCCGCCTTTAAAAGGGTCGTCGATATTATAATCAACATTTGTTGTTCCAGCTTATAAAGGTTGCTTTCTTCGCAATTTTAGCATCCAAAAAGAGACATGAGAGAGAAAGCAGAATAAAAAACGAACTATTGTCGTTGAACAGGAATTAAGCGCCTGGGCCAAAGCATTATTGACGAGAAAGATACGTAGCAGGCGTGGGCACGCATGGCAGTACAAGACAGGCGATGACGACAAAAAGGACAACGCCGATGTAGCAAAGCTCTAATTGCTCTAATATGGCAGTTCTAAAAGCAAATGGCTTATTAAACATTCCATGTATTTAATCATTGAATAAGTTTTAGCTTTTTATGGTTTATTAAACATTCCATGTATTTAATCATTGAATAAGTTTTAGCGCCAATTCTTTTCTGCTATCTTTACGCTCCTGGTCTCGGCATTAAGCTTCTATGATGGTTGAGGGACTTATTTTAGCGCTGGTTCGTTACTTTTTGACGTCGCTGCGCGATTGTTGCTTAACTAAATGTGTTCTGCAATCAGAACGATGCATTGGCATGCTTAACACACTGATATAATGCATTTCCTCGGCAGCATATTTCTCAACAGACAGTGCAATGCCCTATCATTTTATTGAAATGCTGACAGCATATGTAAATATTGAACAAGCGTCAACTTCCACATTTTCATCAGAGTCTAAGCATCGTGTTATCAGTATAGGTTTCAGTTTGGTAATTCCGTATTTATGCTCATTAATCTTACGTTTGTATTACAGACACATCTAAAATGGATGTTCACTTCTGCCCAACATATTTGTGGAAATATTCCAAGGGGTCAATCACACATAAGGTGTCTATTCAAACTCGACCAAGTTATAAACGAATTCTCCAAATGCTACACATATTGGAGTATCTTGTTAAGGTGTGAGAAATTTATGATGGCACACTTGTGTAACATCTTTTATGATTCATGCGTGAACGATTGAGAACCAAAATATATGTTCATACAAAACAAAAGCTGACGCTTCACGTTGTTCTATAATTCACAAGAAAAATTGTAATGAATCTATTTCAGTTCAAGGTAATAATAATGTCTTCCGTTATGCATACGATGTCATCCAAAACTTTTCGACAGAATTTCGTCGCATACTGGTCGCATACTGGTCAATACACAAAAAACATGTAGCCCTCACAGTTACTGAGATACATGACAGCAGGTTAAAGCTCACCCCAAATTTTGGAAGAAAAATTTTGTGCTATACTAGTCAATATCTACCAAACACCAAACTTAAAACTTAAGGGTGCAAGGCAAGTAATTGACCTTTTTAATCTAACAATTCTCTGGTGGTTAATAAGCTCAGAACCCCCGTAAATTATATATTTTCTGAAAGCCTAGATATAGGGAAACGTTTTGGTAACCACAGTGTCACCATTGTTTACATAACTATCACGTGAAAGGTAATTTGCATAACCTTTCAAAATCGGTTTTCCCTATGTTTTGTCTCAATACGTACTTCGAGATATCTGACTCAAACTAGCTGGAATGCAAGCTGTCACTACGCTCTTCAAAAGCGTATTTCAGATTTTTTATATCTTTTTTGGAGCACAGTTTTAAAGAAATCAACTAGGGTTAAATTCACCGCTCTGGAAGTTTTTCTGGCATAAGAATTGTTTTAGAAAGTTTAAAAAAATTCTGAGACACACTTTGGAAGAACCTAAGGACAGCTTGCACTCACACTAATTTCAGCCACACATCTTACAGCATTGAAACAAAACATAGGGAAAACCGATTTTTGAAAGGTCATGCAAATTACCTGTCACGTGATAGTCATGTAAACAATAATTACATTATGGTAACCAAAATGTTTGCCTATATCTAGGCTTTCCGAAAATATATAATTTGCGGGAGTCCTGAGCTTATTAACCACGAGAGAATTCTTAGCTTAAAAAGGTAAATTACTTGTCTTGGAACCTTAAACAGCTGCGGAGATACATTCGAGAAGATCAAACGTCATCGAAGGCCATCTTAAATTTTGGAGAAAAAAAATGCTGCTATACTGGTCAGTCTCCGATTGACCTCGCATAGATTGTTTCATGGTTGTACAAACTTTATAGTTCTTGAATGGTCTAGCGCTAGATTACTAGAACCAAATCCATTATGATTTAAATACTCGTGGTCCAAGTATATGTAATTTATATGCCCCTTCATTCAAGATAAGTACTGGACAAACGTCAGTTATCTAAAGTGCAATACCATTTGAAACGCCAGTCTTCTTTTTTTAGTAGAAGCATTGGGAGTTCGACACATTTTAAAACCCAGGCAATTTTCTCCACAACAAGTTTATAAATGTAGTCTGCTCTTCACTGGATTAACAATTTTCTTGTCATATTTTATTTTCGTTGGGTTGTTGAATTGTGTCAATGAGCTACACACTGCTTTCCAGTAATTATATTTACATTATTTCGTTTGTTTTATATCCTTTCCGAGGGCTCTGATGTAAATTACAATATCTTTTTGTAACTTAGACTACGCTCTTTAAATAAACAAGTAAATAAATATATAATAATTATTATATTTATTATTATTATTATATTATTATTATTATTTTATTATTATTATTTATTATTATTGTACTTGGGCCTCAGCCCAAGTACATTTGTTTTCATTCCGTGGGAAAAACTGTAAGGTATAACCATTTCTGGCTGAGACCAGGGAGGGCAAAATGTATTGGCTTCATCTTTCTTGGCATAATAAATGGCGTAATGATGTTAACTGAATGGAAGTGCTGCTCTCAGCCAGTCTTGAATAAGTGAGATGTGAATATAAATGCTTCTCTATCTGAGTTTTTGCCACAAAATCTTCTGAATATAATCAAAATGTGCCTCGAAATGCAACAATTAATGCACCCTCCGTTTCCTAGGCGATGGCACGACCCTTGCTACACCCACTGGACGAGCCAAAGTGGGAGGGGTAATTTCGGTTTGGTCGAACAGGAGGGCTCGAGACCAGAATTGAACATTTAAACTTGAAACATGTTTGATCACTGACAAAATGTGGATTAGTGTTAATCAAAGAGAAAGTTTGAAAAGGAAAGGTTTTATATCCCGGACACAATGAAAAACATTACGACTGGAAACTGTGCCCCCGGTTGAGAATAGTAATGCCCACAGCGATGGAGAACACTTATCCTTGAGCTGAGAAAACCAGACCATCATTTCGAAATAGAGCTGCAGATTCGAGAAGCTCGTTAAAAATAGCTAGGTACACCCCATAAAGGGGTGGTTTCGAGTCTTGAGGGCAAATTTCGCCTCCTTCATTTAGAAATCGTACGTTTGTTTTTCCAGGGGAACACATCATTTGACACAAAATTTGCATGAAAAGGGGTCGCCAGTAAGCACGTGGTCAAATCTGGCATAAGAAACAATATGAAATGTTTGGTAAAGCCAGTCCAAAATAAACTGATTTGAACTTTTGTGTTTTGTAATTTATACCACTGCAGTAACATGACTTTTTTTGACAACATCACACAATGTAATACGTTTTGAAACTGAATACTCCGACGTATTCTGTGTCCCCTTTGCTAAAAAATACGGTATGCCGATTACCATGTAAGGAGATGATGACGTCAAGACATTTGTAGTGCGTTTGGTCTTGGATGGTGCACGAAGTTTTGTCGAGGTAGCTTGTGTATTTATTTCCTAAATGGGAGATATTAGGGTCGATCTAAAAGAAGGCCGAAGAATGTTATGATACTCTAAGCGAGCTGAACTCCAATGCGAATGGTTGGATAATTTGGAGGATGTCTAGACTGATCTCGTCTCATTAAGATTATTTGGCGGTCAGTATTGAATTTCAACTGCGTCACAAGTTTGCGAAATGAGTATTCCGTCGAACGGTCAACGAACGATATTTTAGAAATCTGGAGACATGGCACATCGCAGTTTTATTTTAGTATTTTATATTTTACAAAAGATGTAAGAAGCAATGATTTTGTTGAAAATTCTGAAAAAAAAATATAGGAAGATTTGATCGCGAACACATTTTCACTTGGGGGTCAACTAGCCCTGCGTACGATGCTGTGTGTTCCGCTAGAGCTAATAGCCCCGCTCACCACAGCCTTGCAAAGACCCGTACGTTGGGTTGGTGACTTCAAATCCATTTTGGGACTTGACGTAAAAAGCCAAATTACTGCCGAAATTCAGCGTTCTTGGGCCCAAGTCGTATCCCAGCCTACCTCAGCTACTCGATCGCTTCCAAAAATGACAGTCTTTTATTCACTTCTCGTAAATAACCGTCGATGTCGGCAACTCTCTCGCTAGCCCTGCGTACGATGCTGTGTGTTAGCTGTAGCACATAGCATCGTACGCAGGGCTAGGGGTCAACATGGTGTCGCAGCCATGTTGCCTCAAAACTTATTTCTGTCTGCACTCAAAACTCAAAAATGTCGCATATGAACCTGAAAAATCGATGTAATTTTGTCAAACTTCGGCGACAAAATTTCATCTAGGTAAGGTAAATTTACTGAAATTTGATCGACAAATAATCCTGAGCTTGAACGTGACAGCTCGCCTTCTCCGGGAAGTCATGCATCCGGCCAGCTGCCCATATGGCCGGGTGCATGAGATTGTTTTCAAGCGACGGCGGCAGACCGTACGGGGCTCTGGATATGAACCTACCGCCGGTGTAGCTGTAATAACTGTTGCGTTGTTTTTAATCACCACGGACGAAGTCCGAGGGGACTTATAGGTTTGGTCATGTCCGTGCGTCCGTCCGTCCGTTCACGCCTAGTACCCAACCCCATACAGATGCACGTCGATTTGTTTCACAATGCTATCAATTTGGCCGTGTTAGAGGACTTTTTAGTTTACACCTCCATAGACTCCCATGTATAAGGCAGTTCTCCATAGACTCGCATGTATGATGCCAAAAAAATAAAAATTAAGTTTCTCATCGTATTCATATTGCCTAAAGGATGCAGTGACACAGTTTTTTTGTCCCCACGGATAAAGTCCAGGGGGCTTATAGATTGGCTCATATCCGTCCGTGAGTCCATCAGTGAGTCCATCGGTTCACGCAGATATCTCAGACATTTTGACAAAATATCATGTGACCTTGGTGACCTTTGACCTCAAATATACATTATTGTCCATAACTCAGTAACCACAAGTGCTAAACCTTTCATATTTGGTATGATGGGACACATTAAGACGCCACATATTGTACCTTATTAATTATGCGCATTTTGAGCGAGCCAATAGAGCTAGAGGTCTGATTTTTGGTATATAGGGATAAGTTAACAAAATAATTTGTTTGACAAAACTTCACGTGACCTCAATGACCTTTTACCTCAAATATACATATTTGTCCACAACTCAGTAACAAGTGCTACACCCTTCATATTTGGTATGATAGGACACCTTATGACACCATATATTGTACCTCATTAATTATGTGCATATCTTATTTTGAGCGAGCCAATAGAGCTAGAGGTCTGATTTTTGGTATATAGGAATAACTTAGCAATACAATTATTATGACAAAATGTGACGTGACCTCAATGACCTTTGACCTCAAATATATATATTTGTCCACAACTCAGTAACCACAAGTGCTACATCCTTCATATTTGGTATGATAAGACACCTTATGACACCACATATTGTACCTCATTAATTATGCGCATATATAATTTTGAGCGCCCCAATAGAGCTAGAGGTCTGATTTTTGGTATATAGGAATAACTTAGCAATACAATTATTTTGACAAAATGTCACGTGACCTCGATGACCTTTGACCTCAAATATATATATTTGTCCACAGCTCAGTAACCACAAGTGCTACACCCTTCATAAATGGTATGATGGGACACCTTATGACACTACATATTGTACCTCATTAATTATGCGCATATCTAATTCTGAGCAAGCCATAGAGCTGGATGTCCGATTTTTGGTATATAGGGATAACTATAGGGTAGAAATCTAAATATGCCCATCTAAATATTAGACATCTACCATCGAGAACAAAAGAAATTTGCTGTAATTTGAATATTTAAGGAGTTTAAGCAATTCCGCTATAAATAAAGAACCCCTGCCTCAAACTCCACAAAAGTTGCTAGACATATTTTGCCGTTGTCATGCCATTGCTTCGTTTAATAACCAGTTAATCAAATGCCTCATTGACAGGAGGAAATTCAAGACCATATTTGAATAGTAGTATATATTGTCCTCAAAATTACCCTATCACGGCCCAAGTACTCATTGCCTTCAGCAATACTGCCTTGTTATTATTATTATTATTATTACTTAAATGCAAGGACGCAAGTTATATTATCCCTCATGCAAACATGAAAGACACCCTAAAACGGACTAACACTGCCTCAGAACTTCAACGCACCCGAACGGTTGTAAGGACTTTGAAGATCAGTCATTGATCGAAAAATTACAAGTTTGTTATACACTCCGCATCAGTGACACCGGATCTATAAATAATCCAGAATCTTACCTTTGTTAGTGAGTGGATGACAAGGAAAAACTCTTCTGTTATAGTGGCATCAATGAGATCAGCGACAACGATAGACGTGTTGTCTTCACTCACACAAAACCTGTTGAACTAACATCAGTGACAGATTACTTTTATTTTGTTGATCGATGTTTCTGTGGTTTCTCGTAACATACGGTGTAAATTGTTGTACACTGCACTATTGAAGGATTACTGTTCACAAATGAGAATTGTATAAACATGAATAAACAACAAGTCTCGATTATGGTCTTCGGGTCAAATTTTTGATATGTTGTTTCACTAAAACCTTGTAAACAAGAAGTCTGGTAATTTGCTTACCTGGTTTCCATCAACGATACCCAAGAAAAGATTCGATGCAGAAATATTCCATTCTTCAAACCAGAACACGCTGCTACCCAATGATACATTCTGAAATTATTTAAATGAAGTGTTCATATCGATATCTAGTCAGTATGGAGAGACACTCTAAGGCAAATATACTTGTACAGGAACAGCAACGCACTGGTGATCCATCCATCCATACATACATACGTACATAGCATTCATACCCATGGGCCACGTAATCCGAAACGAAAAGTAGATCTTACCTCCTCAATCACAATGGTGGAATTGTACAATATTCGGTGTTTTGATAATTCTTCATCAGAGATGCAAGTGTCTGTTCCATGCTTTCCTATTAGAACAAATATATGTGCCTATCATCAGTAAACAATATCACCAAGTCTCGTTGCGGTCTGGGCGGCAGTTCTTAAAAATTGCATCTGTCGTTCGTTTAAAGACTAACAAATATTAACTACCCGACACCTTTGTGTAAGTTCCATTTCGCATTCGTTGTAATGTGTGGCACTTTATTGAGGAAATCATCACTTACTACTACAGAGTAACTTGCTCCTGTGTCCACTCACATGGATCATTGTCGTAGGAACGTCTGTCTGTCTGTCTGTCTGTCTGTCTGACTGTCTGTATGTCTGTCTGTACGTGATTATGTCACTTAATAGGTTCAATATCTCAAGAATTGACATGAAAGCTAATGAACTTTGGCATTGTGGTAATGGCTGACCAATTAGATTCGGTGTATGTCGTATTATTAATGGTTAATTTACTAAAAGCGGAAATTTTGTTGACTGTGATATCTTTCAGGGACAAGTGCCGCATATGTATTTACTTTAAATAGCACAATAAGGCTGCCTGTGGCTGCTGTGTGTATTTTGTCATGTCCAAAGCAGTAGTTAGTATGTATGTATGTATGTATGTATGTATGTATGTATGTATGTATGTATGTATGTATGTAAGTATGTATGTATGTATGTATGTATGTATGTATGTATGTATGTATGTATGTATGTATGTATGTATGTATGTATGTATGTATGTATGTATGTATGTATGTATGTATGTATGTATGTATGTATGTATGTATGTATGTATGTATGTATGTATGTATGTATGTATGTATGTATGTATGTATGTATGTATGTATGTATGTATGTATGTATGTATGTATGTATGTATGTATGTATGTATGTATGTAAACTTTTACTAAAACATGGCTCAAGAGCAATATACTGAGTGTATCGATTTTTTCCCAATATTATTCAACATCTATCATCACCGGTTGGCCATTTGTAACAATTTACCAAGACATGCATCACCCATGTTGCTTAAACGTTAAATAGGAACAATAGACTGTGTATATTCTAAATGGCCGTCAGACCGTCATTTCATTGCAATTCTCCAAGTGTTAGGCCATTACGAAGAGCTATGTTAACCAAAGTCAAGTTGCCACGCGGAGAAACATACATGCCAAATATACCCCACTCACCTGGACAACAAAATCTTATTTTGTAATTTTTGCACGGGTCTCCTTTTTCCAATGAATCCAAACAAATGTATTCAGTTGATGAAGATGGGTTGTCACAAACTAGGCGTGGAAAAACTGTGTGTATTTCATCCAGTGTCTTCTTTTCATCAATAAAATCCTCTTGCAGATGAAACCAACGAGTCCAGTATCCATCTACAAAGGAAGATTATGCAAGATGATAACAAGTTTCCTTTCTGTTCCCTTTCAAAGTTCATTTCTCCCCGGCTCTAATATTGTACTGGTACAGATGACCTGCGGTATAACAAGTCATCGACAGTGACCCTCATTCAATAAATAAACAGCAATGCGGACTGTGAGTGTCTTCAAAGTTAAAATTCTAGTAAGCGAATTTTTTCTATTTATTTATTTGTTTTCTTATGTGTTAGAAAGCCGAAGCTTAACGTATGAACCTTGTGCTTAACATGAACGAAGTCAGTTGTAATAAGCATGTGCAATTTTCATGGCAAAATAACTGCAAAATGGTTGTCAGGCCGGCGTTTATAGTGCGTCACAGCACATTGATCGTTTTGCAGTCTGTGTTAAATATACGTTCACCCGTATCTGTGTCAGTTTTTCTGGCATAAATATATACTAACAAAACGGGCACGAGGAAGACACACTGAAGTTTATCATGCATGTTATTCATTGTGCAGTGTACTTATGCACGGTTGTAGTGTTGTTGTTGTTGTTGTTGTTGTTGTTGTTGTTGTTGTTGTGTTGTTGTGCACAAGTTTCAAAATTGTGCCATGGCCTTCGCCCTGGTTCACATTCATCTCATTTACATGATTTTAGGCAGATTTATATTTCGAACGGGCTTTACACACGAGGTCAAACAACGGCCCTGAATTGAGTCTACCATTGACTGCTGAGACATCTACAGAGTAGCATTTTGAAAGTTACACACATGCGCATTCAATCCAGAAATACCTTTACAACCGAATTAATTTGACTTGGAAGTCGGAATACAATTCATGACATCTGTAATAACATCTAATAATATTCGTGTAAAACGACGGCAACAAACACAGTTATGAACGTTCTTACAGTAAGACACACACACTATATAAACGCTTCACTCGACATTTCAAGGTTTGTGCCAAGAGGCCAGTTAGTGAGTGAATACATTTCGAGTCGGTATTTTATCTCATTTAGATTGTGTTTTAGAGTTCACCGCCATTGCACTGAAAAAGATTAGTTCCAACTACACAACATGTTTCTGATACAAACAGTAAAAGGATCCGATAAAATTAAACAAAACCATGTTATGCATGTTGATGTAAATATCAGAAATATCGTTATGTACGCGCTTGAATACTCAAATTGTAATCTAATAAACAAGTACTTCCCAGGTGCAGAAATCTGGCAAATTCGGTCAATTCTACAAAATCATCACAAAACATGTTTCGAAGGCAGATATACTGATTTTAGGGACTGGTCAGTTTCTTCGGCCTTGGGGCGATGGATTGTTTTTTGCGGACGTCAAAAGTGGCTGAACACCCCCTATCCCCACCCCATCCCACCCCCGAAAAAATGCAACTGAATTGTGCAAGTTAAGTTGTGGCTGGTATGATGCTTTGCAAATCAAACTTCCAATACGCAAATAACTAGATATCTCTGACATATATGTCTCATATATTAAAGTGACGCACCCAAAAGGCGCACCGAAAATGTATGTCTTATATATTAAATTGACGCGCCCTAAGGGCGCGCCGAAAAACGCATTAACTGAATAATGAAATTCGTGGCTGGTCCGATGTAGGCCTATTTAGGCAAGTATTAGCCCTTGTTGTTGTTTAAAAACACACTGAGCCCCCGACCCGACTATTAAGCATTTCAAAAACATGGTGACCCCATCACAAAAGTCGAAAACAGGGTGACCCCCATGAATCCACCCACCCCCCCCCCCCCCGGCCGAAGAGACTGACCATGCAGTCCCTATCATATTTTTTTTTATTATTTTATTGCAGTCATCAAAAAGAAAGAAAATACATTATACTTCACTTATTCACTGGATTACAAATATTACGGTTCACAGATAAAAGAAAAGGTGAAAATTAAGATTATTCCAATACTTGTAACATGTCTCCCCACTTCTTAATATGTTTGTCGAGTTTACTCTTTCGAATAGCAATGTAACGTTCAATTTTTTGTATGTTGAAAATAAAGGACTTAAAATTAACAAATGTTGGTGTTTTCTCTTCACATCTACTAATGTAAATATATCTCTTGGCAACTAATAAAACAAAATTTAACAGCTCTGGTAATGTGGGGTCTCCTAACGAAATCACTCTGGCTGAGACAATATTCGTACAGTGAAAATATATTCCCCAGGTCTGGAAAAGAGTAGACCAAATTTCTCAGTTACCTCACACTCATAAAACAAATGTATAACAGTTTCAATATCACTCCGACAAAAGGACAATTTGAGGTAGGTACTTTAGATGGAATTATTTTATGCAATCTTCTGTTTGTCATAAGAATGTTATGAGTCAATTTCCAGTGGAAGCTTCTAAGCTTAACATCAAGTGTGATTCTAAAAGGCAATTGATATATTTCTTTCCAACTTTCAACAGAAGTACCTAATACATGATCATAATAGAGCTGCGATGTTGGAACCTTAAAAAAATTAGAAATAATACTTGGAGTAACAATTTTTGTTTTACACTGAAGCAAACTTAAGGAAATATCTAAAAAATTAATATTGTAATCATTTTCATTCATATCATCAGCGTTAAATCTAGATATGTCAGTATGTTTTTTCCACTCTTTTGGTAGCGAATGGATAATACCACACCATTTCAAAAAGGAATATTGTGGAAGTCTGTTCCCAAAAGTATTCCAATGCAAAATATTGCCTACATTATCAAAAAGTTGACCTACGTAAAAAAGTCCAGCATCAAAGGTGATGCTGGACCCTTTCATATTTTAACCTTGATCTTAAAATTTTAGGGGAAGGGGAGCACTTCGTAACTCCCCCCCCCCTCACCAGCATATGCGGAAAATAATAGCTATTACTTTATTTTTGTAAATTTTACAAATACATGTATTGGTATTTAACTCTTCTAAGTTGGGGAGGGTCAGTCATAATTTCTAAGTAAGAGCGGTTACTGAAATTCACCATGGTTGGCAGGGAGGGGGTTACTCGAAATTTCGGAGTTTCCGATGAAATTCCTTCGACACCTACTCCCAAAGGCCGTACATAATTACGGTTCCCTTAGTTTTTAAGTTTGTCTGTCCGCTGAAAATGTTCGCAAGAACACCTTTAAGGCTTTTTGCACGAACAGTTTCGTTGGCTGCACCTGACTCCATACGCGTTTCACTTATAAAAGGTTAGGTTACATTATTAAGGCCGATGTCTAGTATTTCGACATCAGGAACACGCAAATCATTTTATTTTCACGATAAAAGATGTAAAATTCATTTTCGAATAATTTGCCCATGTTTGTGTTGAAATAACAACAGCATTTGCAGTTTCAACGATGTTTTGATTTTCGTTGAATAAGCCATAATACTGTCATAGCTGTCTTTTTATCAGGTTGGCAGATAAACATATGTAATAAACAGTTACGCCGGATTTCTACATCTATGAGTCCAGTGACATCCAGGTACGTTATGATGACATCGTGTCTCAAAGACTTATGCTACATTGTAGTTTCATAACCAAACTGGTTTTCTTAAACGGAAACATACTGTCATCGATGACAGAGAAATGCTTTACTTCGGTCAACCAATTTTCCTGAACCAGAACTAAATCACGAATACCACAGATGCTTTTAACTGAGTCCATTGGCAACTCTATACCGCAGGGGATCACAAGACGACCAGATAACATAGTTCAAATGTACTAAACCATGTCTAACCTTTCAAAGCCCAACTGGTCTGTGAGTGCCGAAAGCAACTTATGACTTCACAACAGGATCAATGTAGTTGTAGATTTACATCTCTAGATCCATAAACGTACACAACTTTCTGAATTCGTCTACATATAATTATGATATCATTGGGGATCTTACTTGATAACATCGCTGCGTCAAATGCGAGAAAAACGAAAACCACGGTCGTCTTCAGGGATGTCACATACGCCATAGTTGCCTCCGTAGCTAGATTTCAGAGCAAAGGAAACGGAAAAATTGGCAAATTGGCATATACTCAGTAGTGCAAATATCGGCAGTTTACAGTTCACTTACTCGTGATTAACAATATTCATTGGATCAAAAATAGCGATGTAGCTAAGCAACGGACAGCTGATCTTCGATCACTTCATCGTTTCTATACTCAGATACTGTAGCGCGTTCCCCATTCCCTCCCCAATTAACGTTGACCTATAGTAATCAACTTGTCGGATAGGTTAAATGCGGATAGGTCGGAAAATACTAGAGGACAGGAAATATTGTCAAAACAGGATGAGATAATCTTTCACCTTGAAGCTTGAGTCAACATCAACTTCAAGTCATTTGTAATAACTTAAAATCTGTAAAAACAATACAATACTGAAGGCAAGGCACATGCATGGTTATTTCAAGATTTAAAATGTCAACAAGCTTAATTAATCCGCAGTCGGTCAGTTTGCGTGCGAGCGTGCCTACCTACCTGACTACCTGCCTGTATATCTGTCTGTTTGTCTGTCTACCTATCTTTGTATGTATGTATGTATGTATGTATGTATGTATGTATGTATGTATGTATGTATGTATGTATGTATGTATGTATGTATGTATGTATGTATGTATGTATGTATGCTTCCTTCATTATCTATATTATCGTTGTACCATAGAACTTAGCTAAGAAGATTGTGTTTTGATGTTGGCAAATTCGGGAGTCCTAGTAACTTCGAGTAATTCAATGTATCACCATACAACATTGGGCTTTGGTTGTTGTTGACATTGAAATTGAGATGGAGATAGTAAATTTTACTTGACATACTATAATAATATTTATAATACTGTGCATATTTATCATGGAAGCATTAACACAGAAGTCCAAAAAATTATCTTCTTCCACTGTGGATTAGCAAATAGACATGGTTCAAACAAATCACTTGTCCTTCATTAGTGTCCACACTTCTGTGGCTATAATAAAGCGTTTTCACACCTCGAGTTTGGTCATACCTCCATCTGTTAAAATGCCTTCAATTGGATATTTCTGTCAGATGAAGTGTGGACACTGATGAAAGACAAGGGATTTGTTCGAAACAGGTCTGTTTGCTAATTCACAGTTTATTGTCAAAATTCCTGATACTTTAATGAGGTTACACCCATTTCGAGGTCTCCTTATCTGGGATATCCTAAAACAATAAGTACTTCACTTGAAGTGCGTTGATCTTTTCTTCAGTTTCGACAACCTGTTTACAATCGCCATATCTTTCAATGAAAACACTCCCTTGTATGACTTCCCGTTTGCCTCTTCCCATTGCCTGGCCTTGTTAATTACTTCTCTACGTACATGATCAAACGATGCCAAGTACCACAATTTTGATGCAGCTAGCATATTATTAAGTATTGCATCCCTTTAAAGGACAGGTTTCTCGTGTTTCAGGTCTTGAGGCAATTTGTAAATTTGCCATCTTCTAAGCCGGGCCGACCCCCAAATCTTGGAACATCTTGTTCGTAAAAATAAATCCCTTCAACAAAGTCAATACGGGTTTTAAAACTCTTTACTTATAATCCTTCACATTATTATCGTTCAGCTTTGCATCTGTTGTATTTTTCATATTTACTGAACATTTTGAAAGACTGTTATACTTTGATATAATTCTTTTCTACGATATTTTACAATCAGCTATAGATGACACTGTTCCTAAAGCCCGTTTAAAAAGAAGGAAGTTCCCTCAGTGGTTTGATGCTGACCTGATCTCCCTTGTTAGGGAGAAGGAAATCGCCAGACGCCAGTATAAACGTTCTAAGTCCCTTACCGACTACTCTGTTTTCTCGCGTTTGCGTGCCCAACTTAACCTAGCCAAGGACGTACGTTATCGGGAATATCTCTCAGATGTCCAGTCCTCCATCCACGATAACAGCAAACGCTTCTGGGGTTATGTGAAATCAAAACGCAAATTAACTCTGAATTCTTTGAACTTTGAATTTAACGGTAAGCATTCTAACTCCAGTCCGAGGCTGCTCAAATGTTTGCAGATTTTTTGCCTCTGTGTTCACTGAAAACAATGATCCTAATCTGCCCGAGCTTAATTATCCATGTTTTGGAAAATTATCACATGTTAATATATGTCCGGACAGTATTAAGAAAGTCATCGCTTCTCTAGACTTGAACAAAGCCAGTGGCCCGGACGGTATCTCCGCCTGCATCATTAAACACTGTACCGATGTTCTGTTGTTCCCCTCCAAATTTTATTCCAAAAATCAATTTGTCTTAGTCAGTTTCCTTCTCAGTTTGAACAGGCCAATGTTGTCCCCGTGTTTAAATCTGGTGGTCAATCAGCAGTTGAAAATTACCGCCCAATCTCCTTGTTGCCTCTTTTTGCTAAGATCTCCGAGGCAGTTATTGCTCCTCATATCTATCAACATATTAAACCAAATATTTCCATCGACCAGCACGGATTTGTTAAAAACAGATCCACTACAACTAACTTAGTGGATTATACAGATTTCATCTCTGTTTCACTGAACAATAAACAACAGGTAGATTCAATTTACATGGACTTTAGCAAGGCTTTTGACAGTGTCTGTCACACACTTCTCCTGTACAAAGCCGCCAAATTCGGTATATGTGGTAATCTGCACAGTTGGCTGGCTTCTTATCTTCATCTTAGACGACAGAGGGTAGTGTTTGGTAGTTGCTCGTCGAAATGGTACACTGCTTCGTCAGGTGTGCCCCAGGGTTCACTCTTGGGGCCACTACTTTTTGTTATGTTTATTAACAATATTTCACTGTTATATATTTCTGCAAATCTCAGTTGGTATGCCGACGATGCCAAGATCTATCGCACCATCACATCCCTGGCTGACTGTGTCATGTTACAGCAAGATCTTGACAAATTTGCACAATGGTGTAACAACTGGAAGCTGTCACCTAATATCAGTAAATGTAAATTTATCAGTTTTACACTTAAGAAAAGAATCATTTCCTCTCTTGATTACTCCATCAATGGTACCCCTCTTCAACGGGTCTCTGTTGTCAAGGATTTGGGCATTTACCTTACTTCCCACCTTAATTATTCTTTCACATCAATAACATTGTTTCTAGAGCCTTCAAATCCCTTGGTTTTATTAAGCGTCTCTGCCAGCCATTCAATGACATTTCAGCAATTATTCTCTGTATTTTGTTTATGTAAGATCTATTCTAGAGTATTGCTCTGTTGTGTGGTCACCCCACCAGCAGGGCCGGTCAGAAAAAATCGAGAGAGTACAAATTAAATTTGTGAAATACATTTGTCGCAAACTCAATGTTCACTGCAGTAAATCCAGCTACCCATTTTATTGCAGAATTCTGAACATTCCTAAGTTACACAATAGAAGACTGTTCCTTGACATGTGCTTTTTGTACAAAATAATTCATTCACATTATGATGCTCCAGATATTCTAAATCAAATCTGCTTTTATGCCCCCAGTAGAAATTTACGCAGGAAACCCCCTTTCAAACCAGACTTGTGTTCTGTTAATTGCAGAAAATTCTTGACAGTGCCCAGATGCATGTCTGTTTTTAATGATATCTCTTTAAATGTATATAGATATTTTTTCTACGCTATGTAATTTTAAAACTATTTTATCCAGTCATTTTAACAGTTCTCCTTTTTGATTCGTGTATGTTTTTTTTTTCAATTTAATGTATCGTGCTACTTTTATGGTTGTCTTGTACATTTGTCTTGTGATTGTGTGACTTTTTGTTTCGCAGATCTGTTAGTGGGTTTGCCCGTTGATCTGTGTATCAAATAAAATAAAAATAAAAATAAAAAAAATAAATATAAAAATGTGTCATCTGGGGATAACTCGTAATTTGTTGTCTTGTAGAATGAAACCTGCCATGCCTTTATTCTTTTATCATTTAAAAATTTTCAGCTTCACTCCTGCTGCCATGATAAAAAGCATGAGTGTACATCCTAGTCTAACACCCTTATGAGTTTGACTACTTTTGAGATAGAAAGCCATTTTATTTTATTTTATTTTATTTTACATGTAGTATTGTAAAAGAAGTTGTATCCAACAAACGAAATCTGCGTTGAGTCTGTCAAAAGCTGTGGTCGTTTGGTCTAGTACAATGATGATGAGCGGTTTGTCGGTGATTTTTACATCCAATAGTATCTCTTGATAAGATAAGACAATATCATAACCTATCCCCCTGCTGGGATGTAACCTCTCTGATCCGGGTCGCAGATTTACCAAATTACTTCTGTCTCTGAAAAGTCTAAGGTTACAGACTCAGACTGCGGGGTCGAGACACCTCGCACAAAAAACCCTCCTCAGTGCAAGATTATTTATATTAATGAGTATTGTTTAGGTATTGAAATTTTAAGCTAATAATTCCTTATAATTCTCTATCAATAAGCTTATTTGATATTCATGTGCCTTGCATTTTGCATTGTATCCAAAAACAAGTTGCCCCACACAACTTCGTATGAAAACTATTCCGTACCAAAACCACCTCGTCCCAAGTATTACACGGTTCCACATTTGCCTCAATACTAATAGTAATACCAATGCTATCATCATGATACCACCAACTCGTCCTAAAACCACGATGCCACGATATATCACAGCGTTGTTACCGGTAAACCATTTATTCTTGCAAAACAAAAAACAAAAAAAACCATAAACGGTAGAGAAAAACGCATACTGCCAAAAGCTACCCAGGTCCTTGTGCTGTCATGTCATTTTCTCGAAACGTGTCCACTTTCAAGACTTGAAAACTTGGAAAGCAGAGGTTATTTATTTTCGGTTTTACGGTTTTGCGATAGTTTGGCGAAATGGCGTTGTTTGGAGACGGAATGGTTTTGGAGTGACATGACTCCGGGGGGGGGGCTCTGGGGCCAAGAGGTTTTGTTTTGGTACGAGGAGGACGTTTAGGGAGCCAGCATTATTTACGGCCTGGGGGCTGGAGGAATGTGAGGGGAGACACTAAAAAAATTGAAAGCTATAAGCGGGGAGTTGCTCAAAATGTGGAGAGAAAGAATGGGGGTTACTCAATTTTTGGTGCAAAATGAATTGAAACACCTCTCAGATTGCACCATTTCACCTATCAGTTTCTCAAAATTTTCGATGCTCGATGGGGACACTCTCCTCTCGCGCTACCCCCTTGGGGAACGTGTTCTAACAGTTTTACTCAGTAAAATTACAAATTAAAAACACGTCTCATATTGCACCAAACTGCACCATTCCACACATCAATTTCTCACTTTTTTCATATAAGAGAGGATACAACCTCCCCTGACACTTTCCCCCTTAGTCTCCCACGTGTTCTCCCCCGTACTTTCTAACTCTGCCCTGTCAGATATCTTAGTGGAAACCTTGTCATGATACCCATCCAAATGTATAGTTGGATATAGCTTTAGCTTTTATATTTACATTTTATTGTGACTTTGAATTTCGTTTTCTTGGTTGCATCGTTTTCAACCGACATGAGATAATCAATGATAATCTAGCAGGATACACCAGGATATGAAAGGTCTTTGCTATTGCTGTATTTTTATAAATTTTACAAATACATGTCTTGATATTTAACTTTTCTAAGTGGGGGTGTCAGTCAAAAGTCGTGTGTTAGAGGGGGTTACTCAAATTCATCAGGGTTGGCGGGGGTATTACTCGAAATTTCAGAGTTTCCGATGAAATTCCTCCGGGAGCCCCCCCCCCCCCAGGCCTTAATAATGACGGCTCCCTTATGTGCGAAATGGTAAACGGTGAGAGGTGGTTTTCGTGCGAAGTGTCTGGGAACCATAGACGGCGCCCTCTAGAGAGGCAAGTTGTCTTTAGCAATGTGAATGTGCGCGTGCGCGGACGAGGCTCTCTGGAGGTAAGAAACAAGAAACAGCCTCGTCGCCGAACCTAGCAACATGAACACAAAACATGGCGACTAACTTCATCGTTGACTGACAGTTTATCCGTCCAGCAAATTTAAAGCGTCGTTCGAACATTTTACCAGCAGATCTATCGGAGGAAATTTACAAGAAGTACAATGCCTCCAAAGCGGGCCAAAAGTGGTGGATCCGCAGGGGTATCTCGTTGGGAAACTGGGCTAGTAACAGCTGTCTTCGAAGAGGTGAGAAAGAGCAGGGCTGCACCACGGCCGCTGAAACTTTTGGGTTTTAAGATTGCACGAGGAGGATGTTTACTCATGCACTTTATCGTGGATTCAAAAAATTAGGAAAAATAGGTTTAGTAAAGAGCAATCCTATTGAAACAAAAATCGCAGCAAAATTCAAAAGCTAACTGCAATTCAAATTAACCTGATCTCGGTATGATTATTGATCAATACTGGTCGTGGCTGAGGACTAAGGTACACCTCTGTTACAATGTTACATGCATTATGTATGTACAGCGTAGTGTTAGCTGGTCGCCTTTGTAACTCACAAACAATGTGTGGCACACTGCAAAATGTTTTCATTTACGAAGTTTTGCAAAGCCCAGCTTTATATTTTGTCATAGACACTAGCTTTGTATGTTTCCATCGAGTGTAGAAATTTAGCACCTGGATTTTGTGGTGTTATCATGGAGGTACCAGAAGAGATTTACTGTAAACAGCTGTGATCAATAGATCCAGAGAACCCTAAACTCACCGTCCCTCCACCCACAGGGACGGTGCTAAACTACAGTCCCTACCCTGTGCGTAAACACAGAACTGAAAACAGTTACTCGAAAAAGTAACAACGATTGAAAAGATAAACAGAAGCTGCCAAAACTTTATCTTTATCATAATTAACATTCCGAAAGAGTAAAACCCCAGTTGATTCCTCACAAGGTCCTAGAATGTTGTTAACCTCCATGGTCCAGACAAACCCAACCTTTACAATGCATGTGAACCTAAGTTATATAGGTTTAATGTAGTGCCACCATCGTTGGGTCATCATACGACCTACTTCAGCTGCCATGGTTTCATTTTTAACCATACCATATCATGACAAAAACACAACACCATAGCGATTGTGGATTTATTACTAAATATAGCTTCAGACGTGCAACTTCGGACATCGCTGCCTGAAATTCGGACAAAAGCTTGTTGTTGCATGCATTGCTGTTATGGCAACTTGTAGTCTGAGCCATAAATTTTTGTAATTGTGACACTAGCAGGCATTCGTCGTTCTCTTGGAAAATGCAGACAATCCGACATATATATTCATTATTGCATATTAATGAGAGAAAAATAATGTCATTTGCAATCAATCAATTTATACACATTTGATAAAGCCTTCAGTTCCCATACACCATACAGACATACTGTACGGATTGTGGATGATGGTTAAGAACACAAAACTAAGTTTTGACCACTCAAATCGTTCTGGGATCCTTGTCTAATTATTAAGGTCATTCAAATCCCTGAACGTCAACTTTTCTTTAAAAATACTATATGCATGTACTGTGTATTGTCCATGAAGACCATCTGCCCTCTTTGTCCAATACTTTTAATCAGTATGGATCAAAAAAAGCTGATAAAGATTTTGCAAACATACAGCACACATTGTGAAGCTGAGAAAAAATATTATTCCTGGTCCTCCACATTTTGTAACACAATGTGATAATGCAATATTCTTTTCCCATCCTATCTACATGTAAGACTACTGTCAAGATAGTTGATTGTATTCTTTTCACACTTTTTTTGCCTAACCATGTTTCATCATGCATCAATTGTTTTAACAGGAAATTTGGAAAGCCAGCATAAGTTTAGTGGTGGGCAGTCAACTGGAAGACAATGCACACCTTGAAATATTTGTTTCTTCTGTTGCATCAGGATTGAGGAAATTATTCAGTGTTATTGACAAGGAATTACTCTATGAAGAGGTAAGGAAATAGCAAATGCTGTACATGAAAATTATTTACATTGATTGGTGTATACAATGTATGTATAGGTCATAATCTAGCAACATCTGAAAGTTGACCTAGTTCGGGTACATTGTAACTCGCATAAGATTTATCAAGTGTTTTTAGGAGTCATGCCAACTAGCTGTAGCGGAAACAGGCTAGAAATAGCCACTGAAGTCAGTTATTTTTCCGTTGGATTAAAAGGCAATCCAAAGTACATGTAACTGTCCACCTGGCAAAGAAGACTGTGATCAAAATCCACTGACTCAGCACCATTCCCACTTCTACACTTCTAAAAACGCTGCTTAAATGACTTAGCTCACTTGTTACAGTATTGAATGTGACCCCTCTACACAGCTAGAGTTCAATAAAATATTGGTATACACATACTGTACATGCACACTCACTAGCCCAAAACACATAAACTCATCTAAAGCAATGGCTTGTATCACAAAACATCAGGAAAAGATATGTACAAGTAATGCTCATGAAGAACAGAATTGTTCTCACTGAATAGGGTAATCTCTAACCAACTCAATGCACACATACATTTACTGAGTCATGAACATATTCTAGTTTCTAAAAATGCAACAAAACATGATTTTTCTTCTTGAAATGTCTCTCTGTATATCTCCTATCTATCTCTTTCCATCTATATTTTTAGATCTATTAATCTATTAATGGTACAGATAACAATGCTTTGTTCATTCAATCATTCAAGGAATTGAAATGTGTTACTACATTCAAGGAAAGATTTAAACTTGAAAATGAATGTTTTGTTAAACAACATGACTTATATGTTATTTATACCACCAAAGGCTGAAGTAAATCTGTATACATGTATCCTCTTATTTTACACAGTAGTGATACTTGCAATTATTTGCTATTTCAGGTTAAAGAGCTTGGCAATCCAAAAGCTAAGAAACCAAAGGATACTCCTCAATTCTTTGAAATCTGTGAAGTTGCCAAGAAACATCTGGATGAAGAAGGTAGTGTTCCACTGCCTTTGTTGGCTAAATTGTTAAAATGGAAACTATTGGATATCAAAGCAAAGGATGTGAAACGAAGAGAAGATGACAAAAAGGTAAGTTTACCCCAGTGTAAACAGAATTTTTTACTTGCTAGCTGTATGTATTAGGTTTAGATATTTCCACATTTTATATTTTTGACCATAATATATGTGACCATTAACCCTTTCCCTGCCAGACTGTATCACTTCCCCATCACCCAACTCAGTGAAAAGTAGTATTGAGCCAAAACCATAAATATTTGCATTGGTTGAACTTTGTCAGTTCCAAAAGCTTTAGTCCATAAAAATTATGTTTACGGTATCTTTGATTTAAGGGGTCTTCAAATATTCATTTTTTCGTTAAAATGCACCAAATGAGACATATTGTGCTTCACTTGACCTGTTGGTGAAATCATGTGAACTTGGCAGAAAAAGGCTTAAAATGCAGATGTACAGTTCCATAAATTGGAGCGGTTGAACAGTCTGTGTTGTACTGCAAGTAAACAACATTATGAACATATGCATATATACATGTATACATGTATATAATAGACATTTCAATGTACAATATCAATGTATATACATATATATACATGTATATACTGGACATTTCAATGTACAATGTCAGTGCATACAGTGTATACATGATGTAATCTCACAATCGGAAATGAAATAAGAGTAAATACAAGAATAAAAAGGCAAAAAAGGTCAACTGAATACTTCAAATGAAAACAACAAAAACCTTTGTAAAACAAACTTAGTAAATTGTGAGAAGTATCGACCATGACCTCTATGAAGAACAAAATAAGTTGCAAATTTAGTTTCTGTACATGCATAAACAAAAATGATATGTCCAGGAGATGAAGTTTACCTTGGTAAGTGACATCTGCTATCATATATTATAACTACATGTATGATATTTTATGAGCATCCCAATGCCCTTGCATCAACCTGGGTGGGAGCTGTGCCCATAATGATACAAAATCCATGTATAAGTTTGGCGGAATCTGATATCACATCTTCTACACCACTTCTAGCAAGGAGTAACAGATTTTATTTGGGGAAGGTGATGATGTATCTGCAGAAAGATAGCTGTGTGGGACAAGATCAAAACATGTATTGCAGGTGTACGACAGGAAATACAAAGTTCATATTTTAGTGCAAAAGATAATAAGTAATAAATGATTCATTGTGTAGTCATATAATTTCACCGTGATCCTTATCATTTTGATGTCATTGTCAGAATCATTTCTCATTATGCTACAATTTTTCATTGAATTTCTGATCATCTGTTCCGACTTGCTCATTTCTCACATGTAGCTTGATCGCAAGAGCAGTGCTAGTGTCAGTAAGGTACTCCTAGCTTTCTCAGCTTTGCCTGTAGCAGTCATTACTTATCTGTTTGTTTATTTGTTTGCTTGCTTTATAACTCTATTTACTGACTTTCTCCCATCAATCTCATACAATCTGCTTTTCTAAAGGAATTTTCTGTAGTAGGCCCTTCTTATTATTTTTTACAAAGTCATTATTATTATATATTCCGTTTCTCTATGTTGTTTATTAGTTTATACTATTGTCATACTGTTGTCGCTTTCATTTCATTTTCATTGCATGATTTCAGCAAACTTTCTGTTGATATTTTGTTTGCTGTTGTCTTGTTTCACTCAATGAAACAGAAGCATAAAGGATAATTAGGATTCTATAAAATAATCAATGGTAATTTCTAGCAGTATTTGAAATGCAAGAACATTATTGATACAGTACAGTATTGAATTATCAAGTATTGTAGTCTAAAACGTCAATGTCATAAGCCAATAATATTCCATTTCATAAATCATTTATTACACTTAACGTACAATTATGACCCTTAATCATATGGGCCTTTGGATTCTAAAGATCACATTTAATTATCTTTTATTTGTGTTTTTACGTATTAAAATAATAGTAGTAGTATATAGGGCTTTTCTACATTAGACATTTCTTGTTCCAAGTGAGGTACATACAGTCTGTCAACAAACAATGCAAAAGTTTTATTCAAACTGAAGCTATTTCACAATATCTAATGATATTCATACAGAGTCAAGTCTATTAATAAAATGCTGATATTTGTGAATTATACAATATGTTTTCAACATAGAAGAGTTATAAAGATAATGGCTCCTAATGTTCTGTTCTGGTATTTGGAAATAAATTTTCTCCCTTGGAAAAAACTTACATACATATCAAATAACCTAACTATACTTGAAGTGTCTGCTATAGAAATATGTACAAAATCATAGGCATTATAGTTCATATGTTGAAAAAAATGAAACTTTCTGTTGGTCTTTGTTGACTTATCAATTCTTTATCAAAGTCAAGGTAATGTATTTGTGTAGCCTGGTTTCTTTATCAAAGTCAAGGTAATGTATTTGTGTAGCCTGATTTCTTTATCAAAGTCAAGGTAATGTATTTGTGTAGCCTGATTTCTTTATGAAAGTCAAAGTAATGTCTTTGTGTAGCCTGATTTCTTTCAGGATGTTGGTGATGTAAGTATATGTGTTCTTTAGTTGAGTTGTATACAACTAATGTCACAGTTCTGTTTACCAAGTGATTATGATGTCAAGTGTTTGCTAAATTTCTGAAAGATCTATTAAATTATCATGAACAGCACACCATGATGTGTTTGATACAAATCCATACCTACATGTACACTTCCTTGAATCACTCCACTTGTCATGCAGTCATGCGAAATCTGCAAAATCTGAACATTCACTAGTAATAACCATTACTATAAATACAGGGTCACATGCTGCTTATTCACGTCAAAAAGCAGATCACTGCAAAAATTAACACTTGTCCAACTGCTGTTGTAATTGTTTTACTTTTCAAACAGTATGCAGAAATGCTAGAATTCTGTCAAATCTACCTTGTGATTGTCATTTTTTGAATATTGCCAGTGATACAGTATGTGCTTCCAAACTGTTTTATTAAAAAAACTTGAAAAAATGCATCATTTTCCATACAAACTTGCCATTTAATTCTAATTTGATACTTTGAATTGAAGGGCAAGGTTGATTGGTGACCTTAAACAGCAAAACTTACACAGTCAAATCACATTATAACTGAATATCACTGGGATCACTGCGATTGATAATCATCTTTTGCACAAACTGACACATGACCAACCAAAGACTGGGATCAGAGTGATAGAGTGAGGTACCCAGATTTGTTTTGTTGACACAAAGATCATACGTTTGGCATCACTCTCTTATCATAACCACTTGTTCTCAAAACCATTGTTATTTTCATTGAGTACACTGGTGTAGATATGAAAGCCACTTTCAGTGACAGCAAAATACATGTGATTTATACTGCAAGTATACTTTGCCTTCAGCATCTAGTTACTGTTTGTATGTTTGTTTGTTAATAGATGATACATGTTCTGTATATTTAATGAATAGGTTTTAACAATGTGAGTTTCTATAGATGAGCTAATAATTTGATATTTTTTACATGTAGAAATCTGGTCAAGTACTTTGCTGGTCACTGCAAATGGCTGTTTTACAATCAAGTTCTCCTTACGTTTGATAATTGACATTATATTTTCTTTCTTTTGTCTAGGTTGCGGATGGCAAAGGAAAAGGCAAGGATGGCAAAGGAAAGGAGAAACGTCCAAGAAGTAAATCTCCAACAAAGGGTAAAGGAAAGAAGACACCAGAACCTCCGGCACCAAAACAAGGAACAAAGTTAAAGAAACGAGGAGAAGAAGACGAAGAAAACAAGTACATTGGTAAGACTATAATGTACAAACCTTAGGACAGATTCAAGTGAACAAGTCTTGTATAGATCTCATCATAAAAACACTATATCCCAGTGTATATACCTTGGATTGATCACATGTACAAGTCCTAAATGTACTGCAAACTTTTAACTGCTGAATAGTCATTTGTTGGCTGTCATGCTAAAATGGAGATTTGTGATCAAAATTACACACACTCAGTGTAATATATTTACAAAATGTCATGTTACTGTTTTGTTTTTCTAACATCAGCTAGAGGTACACTCCACTGGTAACCTATCCATACATTGTATGTGCACATACATGCAGAATACGCTACTTAATATCAAAGCTGTAGGGTCAATTTAAGTACAAAAGTCTTTGATCAGTAAACTGTCAATAAACATAAGGAGATACTACATGTATAATGACAGTGCTGCTGTCTGTCCTTTGCAACTACCATACATGTCAGGAATAATGATGAGTTGAATGTGAAAAGAGTCAGTTGAACAGAGCAAAGTCAGATATGCATCCAGCTTCCATAAATTTTCAGACTACAGTCTATACATGTGTGCGTTGTCAAACAATAAGACTGGTTGTAATAGACTGATAATCCTGATTGCAGATGATGAGCCAGATGATGGTCCTCAACACTACGTCATCATCACTGGCTTTCCTCAGGCACAGCTGTTACCAATGCTAGCAGATCTGGGTATCAACATCAATTCCATCATCAAGGTTCAGTCGGAAGATTATTCCAGATTTGAGAAGAAAGAGGAAGAGGAGGAGGTAGAAGTGGATCCAGAAGCCCCTCCAAATGAAGGTACGTTGTAATAATGGGTTGCCTGCTTTTAATGATATAGTGACTAGATATGCTGGGTCGCATATCCAGTTGTACATGTACTTTTCACTTCTATTTTCTCCATCAATGGATTTGTTCAAACCATGCAACAGAATAGGATTCAACTTCAGGGTTAGAGAATTGTTTTAAAGAATGAGTCTTGCCTAAGCCTCAATTTCCTCAATATTTGTATTACTACAACTATGTCATTATTAGCTGACAAATGTTAATGTATATTTTTCATAACTAATTGCTGTATTTTATTGTGATTTGTACAGAGGCTGAAGCAGAGAAAGCTAGAACTGAGAAGGCAAAACAGGAGTTGGAAAAGTTCTGGGAAATTCATGAATTGTTGCTACAGAAAGCACCTCCGAACTCCAAGCTCCATGATGTGGCAAGAATTACTTATGAAATTCCAGACAATATCATACCAGAAAATCTAGAAGATAATGAGAAAAAGGTAGATTAAATAACTGTAGCATTTGAATGCATGCATGTATATTATGTATGGGCACAGCACCACAACTAAAATACACTGTAATGGTTCTACTCCGGAATAAAAAGGACGCGATGCGTTCTACTGACTCAGTACGCCCAAATAATCACGTGATGCCGGTACAAACAAGCCCACATGTGTACTAACGCCTATGGAAATACATGTACGTCTAAGCGCGTTTGCGCACATGGCTTTGTTTGTACCGTTGTCGATATGAATTCCGGGTTTGGCCTATTTAATTAACCAAATGATGCTGGATAGTATGATACAAGTAGTAACTGGACATGAGGTTATGATTGGTTATAATTTCAGTGGGAGGGGTTGTCCAGCCTGCAGTTGCACAACTGTCTTGTTAATAAACATCGCCTCTTCCCAGAAAGTGGCAGTGAATGCAGTGCAAATGTGAAGTAAATTCAGCATTTGATGCATGTTTATAGTTCACAAGATTTGTAGCTTTCTAATCACTGCAAGACTTTGCAAAGTAAACCGGTTGCATCCCTTTCTTTATATGTAGCTTCATCGACTGCAGTCACCAGTTTCAGTACAGCCACCATTTTAACATTTTAGATATGCATAAGGGATGTTGCGATATGCTGTGCATGGTAACAGACCTATTGAGTGTAAGTCCCATACGCACAACCATAGACTGAGCAACCCCCTCCATCTGTTAACCTAAGTCTCCTGTAATTCCTCATGAACAGCATAGACAGTAGATCGAGATTGTCATTGTTAACAGAGGACCAAATGATTGTTGTGGAAGGGTTTTTCTGACATATACATTTAACCCATTTCAACAGATTTATAGTTCATTTAACCCATTTCAACAGATTTATAGTTGTTGATTTCATACACATACCATTATAATCAGTATGGTATGGTAATATAGTTTTCATGGTACATGTAGCATTTACAGTCAATGCTATATGCATATTTTGACAATATCACAAATGTGTTTACACTGCAGCTTTAGCTATAATATGTATGCTTTCAATATTTTGTTCTGTCTCCAGACGGACTTTGGTACTGCACTGTTTGAAGACATTGCATGTAAGATGTATGATTTATTGGACTGGAAAAGACAATACCACAACTACCTTGACAACATGAAACTTATTCATGTACCTATTGCTACCGGTACACCACAGATGGCACCAACAGGTATGCTGTTTAAAAACTCCACTTTGGGGGTTTGACAGAGAGTTCGGTGAGACAAATACACCAGATAGACTGGACTGGTGTTCATACCAAAATGTGCAAAGATTAAGAAGCTGACAAAAATTATACAGTGTGGTGAAAGTACATCTACTGTCAGTATTCCTATGTAATATTTTGATGATTGGATTGTTATTTACATATTTGGCCAGTATTTGTTTTGACTGTGTGAAAATGCATTAACCCTTTGAGTATCAAGGTCAATTTCTTTGCCTTTACAGAAGAACAGCAACATCATTTTTAGATCTAGAAATTTTTTAAAGAGATTTTCCCTAAATTTTGATCAAAATTTGCAGCCGATGAAAAGTTATGTCCATTTTGGTCCAAACCTATCAAAAAATTCACAGAAAAATTTTAAAAAAATTGGTAAAATATTACACTGAAATTTTGATGGGAAAAATTACAGCTCTCAAAGGGTTAAATGTGACAGTCAATCTGAGAAACAACTGCAGATGAATTAGTAAATGCATTTGTGCATGCTTTCAATTCACAAATTCAAATCTTATTATAAAAAGTGCATTGCTGTTGATGTACCATTGGCTATTCATTACCCATTGTCACATTGCTAGCTGTATTTCAAATCTAAGAAAGACAATATTTTTATGAATTTTCCCCCAATTTTTTTCCCCAATCTGAGAAACTGGCAAATGCATTATGCTTTTGATTCACAAATTCAAATCTGATAATTAGAAATTCATGGCTATTGATGCAACATTGCTATATATTGCCCATTTTCATATGTATTTGGTGTACTAGTATTTCCAATCTGAGTTACACAATATTTTCATGAATTTTTCCCCAAGAATGAGTTGTTCATTGCTGAACATCACACATTGTTTTGAAATGCATGCAATTTCACTGTTAGCTTACACTGTACATCTATTCACTATACACAGTATACACATACATGTATCAATACATGCCATGGACCATAGACAGCAGGGGGGGCCCCTCTCTACTGTCTATGCATGAACTAATCTCATCACAAGACACAGTCTATTATTTTCCTCACCATATAACCATAAATGTCAATCATTCCGTGTACTTTTCCAATTTAGTGTCTAGTTACATCTCAGGCAGATATCTCCCAGCAGGTAAAATGCTCTCCAAAAGCCAACCAATGCTTTTATTCTATCTTCCCCCGATTTTGATTTTTGTGTGTATTTCTAAAGCATTAATGACCAATCTGTGGTAACCATCTAGTATTGATAGTGCAGTGCCGTGTCTGTCTGTCTTTCTCAAATGTTTAACATGTTGCAGACATCTATGGTCTTTTTTCACAAAATTAATCATTCTTTGTTTTTGATTTTACATTTTAATGTGGATACTAATTAAGCTGTCAACATCCCTAGAAAAAGCCACTGAGAACACTACAGTTTTTGAAATGTGACATTCATCCTTTGTTTTGAGATTTCATCTCTAGTACTAATACGATTTCTCTGGTATGCATAGGTACAAAGTTTAGATCTGTTGAAATGAATATTGAAATCATCTATTGAAATGACTAAACAAATGCCACCTTTCAAAAGCTTCTCATACCATCACCATCCTTCAAAAGGATTACCATAGATACTTTACTATACATGTGCAAATATTGTGACATCAAATGCTGTCAAAGTGTTAACACATTATTCTGAAATATTTTTCTTTGTTCAGCAAAGGAAAATATGAGTGACGTTATGACTGTGTCACCTGAGTCCAAGAAAGTAGTGTTACTATCAGTAACATTGTTATTCCATCACTCATATTTTCCTTTGCCAAATTAATGTAGAAAATAACCAGGGAATACTAAAGTTATATCACATGCTAAAAACCAAGATTTTAGACTTCATAGCTGCTTCTGTAATGATACCCATATACTCAGTGACTGTGGGCAAGTTGTCAATCATTTCAATGTGTAGGTCATGAGAGAGGAACCACATGCAATACAAGTATTATCGCCCTGTTCATGCATACCTCAAGTGACATTATACAAACTAATACTGATTTCAATGGTACCGATAGCTCATTAATTCACTACAAACTAAATTACACCATTTAAGAACATGAATCAGCAGAAAGTCTTCAACTAATCAATATAGGAGTATTCAAGTCATTACAACGTAGAAGGCTTAACTTAAAGTCCCAATGCAGTGCCCGGGTGTTGTTCTTGTAGTGGCTATAGTGTACATGCAGGTTGTCAGGTCTAGGAAGACAAAACTAAAACAAAATGACTCATAATTTACCAAGTATAGAATTACTTTGTTAGATCATTGATAATTTTGACTGATGTTTATGAAATGATAAAATTTTGATCCCAGGTGAATATTAAAGCCAGCTGCCTGTTGTCATTGTCTATTGACAAGCCAATAGATAATAAATGTAAAACAGTTCTGATTCAGTGAAATTGTAGAAGCAGGTTTTTGTAAAATAGAAGGACCTGCCTGTAGACTGAAAGATCTGTCGCTTGAGGGTGCTGTCTACCGGTATGCTCCCCTGAGAGGGGGAGCAGAGGGTGCTGTCTATGCTCCCCTGAGAGGGGGAGCAGAGGGTGCTGTCTATGCTCCCCTGAGAGGGGCAGCAGAGGGTGCTGTCTATGCTCCCCTGAGAGGGGCAGCAGAGGGAGCACCCTCGAGCTTCAAGTCTAGACCTGCCTGTAAATCTGGTATTTTGTTGTCAGAGGACAGATTAGCATAACAATCTCCCCTATTTTTCAAAACTTTTCAATGTCTCACTGATAGTCTTGTGTTTCTTTCTTGATTCTCATTGATTTTGAAGTGCACATCCCTGTCTTCTGTCAGTTCTGATGAATTATCTTCTCCTTGCATGCCACTTGTCAGTCTCAATATAGCATTCAAATTGTTTATGACAAACAATGTCAAAGCCAAAAGTTGACCAAGCTTGCATAAAATGGAGACAAGATCATTCTCCTCTTTCCAAGGTAGCTGTTCAGTACATTTCTGGTATACCTACATGTACATGTAGTGTGATAAGTAAATTTTATAGTACCGTAATATGAAGGCAAATTTGAGCAGTGCCAAGTCAATGCATCTAAACCCCATTCATTGTATTTTTTGATAGACAGTCATGTTTCCCAATATAGCATGCTAAACTGACACGTATTTTGTACATGTAAGGTCAACATCAACATTACCAGAACCTAGTTGGTAATTTGAGAAGACATATAAGTATGTACAAGATGTTGTCAAAAGTTCATCAGATATTGAGACTGGCAAACTGTTATCCTCCCTTCACACCAAGTCTTTTTTTAACATTTCTCACTACTTTTTCTTTCCTTGCCATCCTTGACAACCAGGAGTGAGTTTTGGTGGTGGCCACAAAAGTAAGTTTGCAGTGGAATAATGTTCACTACTTCCTTAAAATAGCCTTTTTAGTTTGTAATTCAGGTCGATACTTTAACACGTATCAACATGTTATTCCATACACATTGTTGATATATACAGATACTCTATGCCTCATTTTCAACATCAACATAACAGAACTCATATGTCAGCTGTCCATACATTTGCTCACAACTCTGTAAGCTTTCATAGTTTTGCAAGGTTTCCAATCATTAAGTTGCTTCTTAAGTTTTGAATATTCAGGTAGATTTTACAAAGATAGCATGCCAAGACCATCACCTCCCTTGATGGTCAAGGTCAACCATAGCAAGTAGAGAATACTATTTTAATTTTGAAGCAAGTAAGCTTGTAATCTTATATAACAAACTAACTCTGCATACAGTAGTGCATTTAGTAGATAAAAGTTCAAAGCATAAAATACATTGTAAAGCAGGCTAGTCCATCATGACCGTAAAAATGCTATGCATATAGTAATTAGATAAAATGTATAAAATATCAAGTTAACTTGTCAAGGATCTCAGTAGCATTAATAGAATAAATTAATAATAACACTTTTTGTCCAACCATTAAATGTTCATGTGATATTGTCAAGTTGGACAATTACTAGTAATTCACATGTCCAAAGGCAATAATGGCCAGTAACTCATTCACATGTACCTACTACATGTATTTCATGCATATCATTGTTACATTTAACCAATGCTATCATTCCCTTCATTGCAATTGCTTGATACATAGTCTATGCTATAATATTTGCTATGTACACGTGCTTATCATATGCTGTAGTTCTGCTGTATCTTAAAGTAAAAAATAATGTGTCTTGCAGTAAGCTTGCAAAACTGTGCTAAGATATTGGTCATTGATCATTGTATGTAACTTGTATTTAGAAATACAAAGCTGCTGTACAGGATATAATAATGCTATCAACAGAACTACATGTTTGGTCATTTTTCTTGGAAATTTGATGATTTACAAAAAATACATTTGCATAGTGTGTACATGTTCCATGGAACAGAATACCAGATCTCGTACTTGGAAGTTGTAATCAAGAAAGCCAGAATGTAAAAAGTTAGGCTAAATGATATTTACTGAGCTCTTTATTTTACAAAGCATAATCAGCATTTTCATATTGTATGTAAATTGTGTGACATTTTTGGCTGAATTATATGTTCTGTATGTTGATAGCACCATTGTTATCCCAGGGAAAATAAGAATGATATTTGTTGTGTGATGCTTAGTGCATCTATTAATGTTAATGTTAATGTTATTTGCATGCATGTTGATATAAAGCTATGTTTTTCATTGCCATACATGGTCCTGTGTTAGTCCCAAAGTGTTTACCCTGACATTCAGAATGTTGCTAAATATGTCTATGTCACCGGAATGCTTCACATTGAATGTCAACAAATTTTTCAGTAGGATTTTCTGTCATTTAGAGCATGCTATTCTATTAATACAGTGTAATCTTTCACAAAATAGTGATTTTAATGCATTCACATTTCAATTGAAATGCATCACAAAGGAACTCGAGGTGTACAAAGGCGTAATAGCCTTCTGTCTGGTATCAGTTAAGTGTCCTTAATGCATGGTTTATTTACTACTATGCCAACAGCTTTTACTTGGTTTACTATTCTTTGTTTTATCACAGACACAATTTGCAGTTTGCAATGTTTGCTTGTCCTCTTGAAGCAATACACAGTGTTCAAGCCCTAGTACATGTGTATCTTTTTCTGCAATTATTTTCTGATTTGCATCAAATGGAGTCTGACTTAAAACTACTTTCAGATAGAAATCAGTCCACAATACATACTGAATAGGCAGACTTTACACATATGAGTGGACTTGTCAAGTTGTAACATCAATGCCTGTTTTTAGTGTGCAATTTGAAACACTGAAATTTACTGAGTAGTCTTTCCTTTACCATTAAAAAAGTACATTTTTATAACATATATCTCTTCAGCAAAGTAATTCGCATACACATTACTGATATAGTGATAAGATTTCGGACATACTAAAATGAAATGAATCAAAAATGTATCTTTTATGTATCACCGTTACCAGGGCTTGAATATATTTCTTAAGTGTCAAAGAAAGAATATGGAAAGAAGCATAATTAATCAGAAACAGCCTCCTCGCAACCAACAACAAATATCACAATGTGTGAAATCTGTGTGATATTAATCTGGCAGATTTGGACAGCACAATAACATTGACAGTGATATAATCAAGACAAGATAACCACAGCCTCTCACATTCACAAAGCTCTTTCACAGCCAGCAATAACACATTGCACTGAGTGGGTGTGTTGCTTATCTTTCTTAGAATTATTTTCCTTGTATAACATACAAAACTCCTCAAAATTTCAGGCCAATGAAGGTATCCTACAGAAAGACCATATCACTATATTTATTACATGTACCAAATTTCCTGACTCAACTTTGATAACAAATTTGTTTACAGCTGTATCTGAGGTGCAGTCTGGTGTGTCCATGGCACCCCCTGCTGTACCGTTTGCAGGAGGGGCACCGACAGCATCACTGCCTACTGATGTTACTGGAGCACAGCTACCACCACCAGAGACTGATATGAGGTATTACAATGAACTCATGAATGCTGTACCCCAGGAGAGTATTAGTGTACCATTGGTAATGCACTGTATGCTAGAACAGGTAAATAAAGACACGTATTGTCTTCTCCATAAACAAGGACACTTTGCCCATCATTCCAGTCTGTTTACTGAATATAATCATATAGCTAACTTTTAAGCTATCACCACAATGCCTTGTAAACTGGCCCACATACAATCACTATTATTAACAATAGCTTCTGGCAAAACCATATTGGAAATGGGGTTAATGTTTTAACACGTTGGTCCATAGTTTGTTCACCATGAAATATATAATATCATTAAGGCATTTGTCCTAGTAAGGAGTGTCGTGTTTGTAAGAATCTGGAGAAACACCTAAGAAATCATTACAGTTTAGGTGATTTGAATGATTAATATGTGAGTCATCTTGCACCATGGGTTATTAACTAACGTATACATATGTCACTTGCAAGAGCTCTATCTGCTTGGTAAAAAGTTTATAGTTAAACAAAAAGAAAAAATTATAGTTAAACGTTGAATTATGCTTGATTAGATATTGTACATACTAAATGGGTACATTACATGTCATACGGTCAATTTTCAAACAAAGCAATAGTATTCATAAGACAGGCACACATCCATTATTCAGACTAACGTCAATGCAAATGTTTGGCAGAACACTGATGAGTCAAAATGGCAGAACATTACTTTAGTGTTCACTATATGTATTTCATGAACTATTCTTTTCTGCATGAATTATTTATTGGGTTATAACCAAAGCAAATATTAATTGGAATCATTGACAAGACATTATGGTATCTGTGAAAGCTGTACAGCTGAAATTCTGCAGAGTACATGTAATATATTCTCCGATACCCTCAATGTCCATACAGACTATTGAAAACAATGGAATTACCAGTAAACCAAATTTCTGAGGAGGATAGTCTAACTGTCTTGAATATGTTTTTTATCAGATTGTAGCCACAGAGGAAGAGAAAGACCCACCTAGTGAGATTCCAAAATCCCCACGTGACGATGGCGTGGACCATGCCCTGGCTACTCATATATCAAACATGGCCATGAAATTGGGACTTAGCAAAGATGACAAAGATGTAAGTTTCAGCTGTTTTTGAAAAACAGAAATTGTCTCAGAGAGTTACAGGTTACATTGTTGCATTCATCACTGCTTGCTTCTTATGTTTGGTTATTGTTGTCTGAAATACTACGCTAATGACTTCTCATAGATGAATACTGCTTTGTCTGTACATCAAAGAATGATGGATTGGAGATTCACTGATTCAATGCTTCTCTTAACAGGCACTGAAACAAGAATTTGAAATATCAGAGCAGAAAGCAGAAGATGATACAAAGAAACCTATTTTGTATCACTTTGGTGACAACATTGCAGGTCGTTTACATCACTTGAAGTCAGTCAATGGTTTCAATCCAACAGAAGCTGAAATGCAGCTCCTGGATTTCACTCCATCAGCAATGCTGCGTGAATTCACCCGTCCATCACCATCTGATGTGAAAGAACGAGCTGCCCGTTTGCAGGAACTCATCCAGTATTGTGCAAGTGGCAATCTTTCACAGTCAGAGATAAACCGTGCATTCAAACAATTTGTGTTTGAAAGTCTGGAGTTGAAGTCAACGGATGATTTTGGAAAATTGACATCTGGCAAACAGTCTGAATTGATTCCTTGGGATGATCCTTATCCATACTTCAAAGAGATGAGAAAGATAAGCTCAGAGGCAGGATCTAGATCAGACTCTGTCAGCAGTGGTAAATTACTGGAAGCTATTTTAGAACAAGATGATGCAGGCAAAGGTAATTATTCCATGAGGATTTTTCTATGCTGAACACTTATACCTGAATACTCCAAATACATAAGATGAAATCAACTATTTTTACCTATTCATTATACTATGTCACCTGACAATTTGACATTATTCTGCTCCAAAGATTATAATCATTCATTTCATGATATTTTCATGATATCAGAACACAGAATATTATTTACATAAAGTGATTTGCCTTCATTTTCCAGACAGTGAAATTTACAACTTGTAATGTTGTTTGTGATATATATATGTTATTCGGTCATGATTGGCAATGGTGAGGATGTTAATGATGACACTTATGATAATTATGATGACAACAATAATCATGAAATTTGTGACCTTGAATGATACCTGTAGAAATGATGTTCTTGGCAATAATTGATTGTTATTTTAAATCAATCACCTAGCCTCCCCAGTCCGTCCAGGTTCAGCAAAGGCTGCTTCCAGACAGTCTTCCATAGCAGTGGATAAGGAAGACCAGGATAAGACATCTCCAGCTGCTGCTGAGAATTCTGGCAGTCAGCCTGGATCAAGACCTGGTACTGGAATATTACGGGCATCAAGACAAGGATCTGCAAGTAGTGCAAAGTCGGCTAAAAGTTCAGGTAAAAAATATCATTTTTCTTATTGCAGTGTCACTCACATTTTTTAAAAATCTGCTGTAACTATACATAACAAGTATACGGAATAAGAAATCATATACCTGTAGTGTGCAACATTCTGTAACACTCAACAATTGCAAGTCACTCTGTCATACATCTTTCTGCAATGTAGCAACTTGAGTGTGTATCATCACTGTTAGTCACTGTCATTCAATTCATGTTCAACACGCATTTTAAAGCAATATTCACCTTCATTTCAGTTTATCATGCACATACATGTAAATACAATCAAAGCAAGATTCTTCATTCAAACTCCTTTCCATTCAGTAACACCACCTATCAGATAAATCTTCTTTCACTTGACATGATATATGTATGATTGTTTTTCAGATTTTTCTAGTTCTGAATCTGATGAACTTCTTTTTCTTGATGATGAAGGTATCACCTTAACCTCTCTGATTATCTCTTTCTCACCTTACTTACACACTCTCTCATTTCTTCTCTGCAACTTCCTTGTCTAATCATTAGTTCATTTGTCAATGCTCAATTCTATACTCTGTATTCCAAATTTTCTCTTGTCTTTCACACAATATCACATTGACAGCAATGTCAGTTTCAGTAAAGTTTCCAGATGTATATCTTCACCCATCACAATCCATAAAGCAAATCATATTCCATGTGAATTCTAGAATCAGTATTGACGTATACACATCTTGGTTCATTGTTTCATGTTTCCTGTATGCATTGTGCACTATGAAAAAATTAGTGTATATAGGGTTTTTCTGAGAAACATCCCCTGAAGAACTTCAATAAATTTCCAAGTCAAATGTTTTGAAGATTTTTTCAATGTTGAACATACATCACACTGCTTGTGAAGCATTCCAAGCGTGTAACATACCATACAGCAGTCACTTCTCCAGATTTGTCTCAAACTTGAATCTCAAAAAGTGAAATAATAAGAAATTATTCAATATTACGGAAATGATCATATTGTACTATGTATACATGGTTGGTAGATGCAAGGTGTTGTGAGAATGAGCTAAGAACACAAAACCTATGTTTTCAAACTTTTCTGACTTCATAAACAAGTCAGTCAAGTTTGTATAAGCAGACTGTATCAAATATGTTGTTATTAAGGATCAGTGTGATTTAGTTTTGATAATCCAATTTCTTCATTAGAATACTTTAGTAATGTATCTGTTCTGTAATTGTACAGTGGTAGACCATTTCAAAGCTCTTTACCAGCATATCAGTGACAAGGCAAAGAGTTTGCCTATGATGTATTCCAATGACACACTATCATGCAATGAATGCTTTACCAGACCACTGGTTCATTTGTGCTGTTTTTGTTCATCCTGCAATACTCTACAATACTGCCAACACAAGATAGGTTTAAGCTACAACACTGGCAAGCTGGTAAGAAGCTTTGAAAGCCTGTGTATAATAGTTGATAGGAATCAGTCAAATTTAGTCAAAGACAAGTCTTCCATATCCAGAAAACCCTTTTTACAACTATATATTTTTATGTAATTAATTTGTTATTAGATATTATTAGTTGATTGATATACTTATAAGTGTTCCATAGACGTCAGAAATGATCAGTTACTCCTTTGGACATATTAAAATATCAGTTGATACATTAGTTACCATGTTAGTCATATACAAAGGAAAAGTACAGCGTACATATATGTAATTCAACTATTTTGATCTAATATAAATCTGCATGTCATATTGGCTGAGTGATCTAAAATCTTGCATGTGTTTTGTCAAACTGTAATGTTAGAATGCATGAGTTTAAATGTACTTCTATGAATGATTCTGTATACCATTTTCACTTTTCATAAACTGCTCTCTCAAAACTACCATACACTTTACAGGACAAGAAGGTATTGGTTCAATGTTTAGATCTGTTTTTTGTGTTAATTGCCACTGTTGTCTGCAAGCTGCACAGCTTCCCAACTTTGTTGTTAAATGTTCACCGTACAGCCAATCACAGCATGTCTTGATGTGTTGATGCTTGCATCACAGCTCTCCAAAGTGACTTTGATAACAATAATAAGCTTATCCACTATTAGGCATTATTTAAATTGTTGTCTGTTTTAGTGAGATTTCCAGGACAGCTAGGGCAATAGGTGAATGTAATTTTCAAGCCATTGCATTGTATCAATCTATTTAATGATCAAATATTTACTGAAAAGTGTTTAGTGATTAGATTGGAAATGTGAGGTGATAGATTAGAGAAAGTTTGATTTAAAATATTTCACTGTAAATTACAAATGTATGTATGCTTGATGTAAAATAATTGTGTTAAAATTTGATGTAGGTTTTATCCCCAAACAGACTTAAAATACAAATGTGAAAATACATACATGTAATGTATATGGCATAAAGCCTAGATATACTTTTTAATATAGTGAGAATATGCAATATTATGTCTGTAATGCTTTTTTGCACGAATGCATGTTCCCCATGACACCACTATACACATGTAATTTACTGCATTTTTGTCGTTTGTGGTGACAACTGATGCATGCTGCATAGCTTGTTTTACTGTTGATTTTGATGCCCATATGTGCATGCTGACACTAAGCATGAAATTTTACCATGCAAAGTATGTGTGTACAAGTACCCACAGCATTGAAAGTACTGAATTGCAGTCAGTGTTGATATGTTGAGGCATAGACCCTTTACAGGGGGGTGCAGCTCAATCAATTGAAATTGATTATAGAAATACAAAATTTGGTTCAATTATTTAGACAGACAACCATGTATAATACATCAAATCTGTAGTGTATAGATCAAAATGGAATACCTTTTTCCAAGAATCATCTAGAACACAAGAAAAGTGAATTTTAAGGTCAATTATTAGTTTTACATATTAAATAAAGTGTAAGGCTTGATATCTTACATGCAATACCAAGACAAATACATGTACCTTTTCTAGAAGAAATTTACCATCCTGAACAAAGATAGTATGATGTAGGTACTGTTTAATAGATGTGTAATCATTAAGAGCTTAACATTCTTGAACCTTGCAAGTTGCATCCCATTTTATTTGTTTACCCATAAATGTAATTAATGATGATAATTTGAATATAGCGATGCTCCCCAATAGTTGCTGTGTCCGAGAGATTCAGTGCTCAGGATGAAGTCGGTATCTGTGTTTGATAAATGGTCTTCACTGACTTCTTTTTCACAGTACATTTTGAAAAAGACGCTGATGGCAAGCCTATTGCTCCCACTGATGAGGTGAATGCAGAGACAGGTTCAGCTACTGTCAAAGCTGAGAACCAGGATGCAGATGATGAGAGATCTCCATCTGTTGTATCTGGTACAATCAGTTTTAGTGACATTGCTGACACACAACAAAGAAATTTAGATGACTGGTGTTATGCAGAACATTTTGAACCACATGTTTTACTTCAGGTATGTATATGTAACTCTTTTTCATTGATATTATTTCTAACTTACCAGTGTGTCATCGTTATAATTACATGAAATTTTACTGCTCTGAGCAAACCTGAATAGTATGTACCATTTGGTATCACAAGTTACTTACTATCTGTTAGTTACAATACTTGCATAATGATTGTAGTTTTAATAATCCTGTACTTTGCAAATCCTTAGAACGGACTCATAGAGGACAAATTTGGTAAACCATTACAAAATTACAATGAAATTACGAAGGAGAACTGTAATGTTGAAGCTTCACTATGACAGGAACCCAAGTACATCTACAAGAGAGTGTAGCAAATGCATCAGAAATTATTACAGCATTTTCACCATTAGTACAGTTATACATGAACTTCAACATGTTGTCACAGAAGGATTCTAATATTGTTTCCAATGTGGCAAGCACTGCATGGAATGAAAGTTGATGTGTTGAGTTTGAAAGCTAGGTTGCTCTTTACAAATTGATGTCCTTTGTCAAATGATCATACGGTATAAGCCCTGAAGTGAATATTGCATAGTGAAGGACTTACTTTGATTAGATTTGTTGAGAAATCTATGATGTCTGTGACAATGTATGTCTTAATGTGTAAGATATGCAAGAGAAACATATGATGTCAATATAATTTTGTTATTGACTTTCAGGTTCTTGAGAATGCAAGATATATGTATCCATACATGGACACCTATTACCATAAGAGAGACAACTCATTGTTAGTTGTCATGCATAATCCTATCGGCCCTGATCTGAAAACATTTGAACCCTGGGACACACAATTGCACTCTGATGTGGGCTTTAGGTGAGTAAATCAACAATCAACAAACAATTATGCACATGCAAATGTAAGTTTACTTAAACAGAAAAAATCCATAATATTTTGTAGAATATTTCATCTTAGTTCAGGAGGATGTGTTCAAATTTGTTTCACACATACATATAGCAACTTCCTCCAACACATATACATACATACTGCAACTTCCTCCAACACAAATACATACTGCACAAAACAAGTGTAAAAATACAACCACACACAGATGTTCACAGTACAAAACATTCTCTTTTTGGCATATACCTAGGCTTTAATGCAAGCAAAGTACCTCACAGTTTCCAAACTTTTTTGCTTTATTGATATTACAGAAACTACTTGGAACATGTAGCTGAATCTATTAAAGACTGGACTAATGAAGAGGAGGAGAAATACCAGACAGCATTGAGGGAGGCAGAGGCTGCAGCTGCTGCTGCTACTCCTCCTCCCCCAACTGAAGGCGATTCTCGGCCATCAAGTTCCAAGAGTCGTTCACGTTCACATTCTCCAAAGAAAGATGGTAAAAAAGCTAGGTCAAAATCCCCCAAAGGTACCAATGTTCACTTGTCTATGGAGTACTACAGTAGGAATATTGCTGTTTAACCAATCAGTATCTGCTAATGGAGATATGTATATTGCCAGCGTAATCAAATTAACATCACATGCACATTGCTGTGAAGAGATTTGATAGGCTGCATGCACAAACTTTACTAACAAACCTCTGTGATCTAACTAAAACGTAGATATAAATGAGAACTAAAATACTGATGACTGACGAATATTTACTGAAACTAACCAATCATACGTGATTTCTATATGTCTATTTTATCTCTCCTTTTATAACTGTATACTTCATGTCTCACCAATTACAATTCAAGCCTATATACCGGTATATCCTCTTCCTTCAGGTCTGTTTTTATTACTTTTCATCTTTTTTTGATTGAATATGAATATCTATTTATAAATAATATCAATGTCTTGCCTATATCTGGGTCTACATTCACTTTTAGATACTTCATCTGATATTTAAGAGTTCTTATATTTCTCTTTCTCTCTCTTTTTTCTTTCCTTGCTTCTCCTGAAGACTCATTGTTCAGTATCTTTATATAACTAATAATACTCTAGAAATTAACTTGTCCTTACGTCAAAACTAACCAAATATAACCAAATATTTGTACTTGTCATTTTTGTTTGTATGTCAATAGACTATGTTGTATTGTATGTTAGACACTGGCTTTGATGGTAAACAGCAATATTCTGGGGGTAGTACAAGAGAACTACGATGCCATTGTAGTGAAATTCTCTCTATCTTCACACAAATCTTTTTCATGCTTTTTTCAGTTTCATCTCTTTGAACATTTCAGGACATGAAATCATTTCTTATTTCATGTTCATCTTATAAAAGACTGTACAATTATGTACTTGGTTTGACAAACATAAGGTATCTGGGTAACCAACACAGCTGGGACATTGTTTTCATTATTTGCATGTTACAAGTGAACACCTGGGAATGGCTGGTGCATTAAGTGCATGTGCTGTTTTGTGGAGTGACTTTTTAGCTTTTTTTAATTATAATGATATGTGTGGTTTTTACTTCATGGAACTATGGAAAGTGCAATTCACAAAGAATTTAGAATTTGAAAATGTAGTGCTTGTAAAGCATTGAAGAATTGCTTGTTTGCTTTAAGCTATGACCAATTTTATTGGCTGATAATTGCACTGTTTGAAATGATCATATTATGGTCACCATTAAACATTGTCCATACTAATCCTTGGATTGCAGTCATAGATTTATTAGCAACTAACAATTCATGTGTTTGCTGTGTCCCTACTATTCCAATCATCCACTCCATCAATCTTCACCATCTTCCCTACCAAATCTTGTACATCCTTATGCTGTGAAAGGCAATACATAGGGCAATTGATGTGTGATCTGTAAGCTCTGTATTTACTTCTATGTACCCTACTAGTTTAGTTTTGAAATATAAACAGCATTCTGAAACTATGATTTCCCATGTGAAATACATAACGTCTTTTAAGATATCACCAAAAAACACAACTGCTTTCAAATGTACAAACCTTCTTGTCATAAAACTTTCGTCTCGCTAAATTTTTATATGAAATTTATCACAGAAGCTACTATTATACTGCTTATATAATTAATGTTAGTCTTACCCACATGTTGCTCACGTGACCAGGTATAGTGCCTGCACAACAAATTTAGCTATTTTGTGAGAATATTTTTATTGACATGAAATTTACACCCATAATCTGTTAGTCCAAATCCACACTTGAATGGCAAAGCCTCCAAATATGCACCACATCTACCCTTTCTGTTTCATACTTTATTGGATGTTTAAATTCTAAAATGTTTTATATCCTAGGTAAAAAGAGCGCTAGTCCCTCCAGATCAATTGAGAATCTCGACCCAAACAGTGCAAATTTCATGCGACCAAACTCCATGAAGGCGTGGAAAGAAGAACATGATAGACTTAAAGAAGAAGAGGAACAGAAAAGACTGGCAAAGGAAGCCAAGAAATCCAGATCTCGATCTTCTTCTCCCAAGAAAAAGGATGAAAAAGATGGCAAAGATGGTAAAGGCAAGGAGAAGGAGAGAGCGTCTTCTCGCACCAGTAGTCGTGGTGGCAAAGAAGATAAAGAGAAAGACAAAGACAAAGATAAGGCTCAGGAGTCTAAGTCATTGGAAAGTGTACCAGAGATTACTGAGCCTAAAGAACCTGAAAAAGTCTTTCCCGTAAGTTGATGCTTCTCATTTAAAATCAAACAAACCAGGATGAGTCATTCACAGATATAAATGCTTAGATCTGCCAATGGAATAGTGAACTTCTTTGCCATACTGGGTACACATCAGTCTCATACATTCAAAATTTTCTTATACCATGGACAAGCTCAGTGAACAAGCTTTATGTTTACATTGGTGCAAGTACTTTTCAAACAAACCACTCATCAACTATTGTCTTCACATGTCATGCATTGCTACAATGCTAGTAATAATGATTGTAGACTGGAAGATCCATCGGTTGAGGGCGCTCTCTACACCACCACCACCCCCGTAGCAGGAAGGGAACATATACGTAGGGAGCATCCTCGAGCGACAGATCTTTCAGTCTATAATGATTGTTGCTGTTGAACAAGTTGTGAGATGAAACTATGAAAAAGAATATTACATAATTGGCTTTATTGACTGAGTTACTATCATGGCATTACATGTCAGTTTAGGGAGCTGTGTTGTGGATTTAGCTGTCAACTCCATTGGTCTAGAATACTTGACATACAAAATACATACTATACATCTGAACTTGCATTGAACTAAACGGAAAAAGGAATTATCTGTTAATGTTTCCAGATAAGACATCAGCATTGAAAGAAAATGGAATCTCTGTTTGTTTGTGTCACAACACATCAACTCGGTTTTTTTTTTCAGTTTACTGGTTACAATGTTGGTAATGACCTAATCCATGCCAGTGGCATTGTTTCAACTCTATTTCCATCTGATGGTGGTCAAATTAGAACTGAGAGAACTGAGTTCATTCAAGGTCAGTGTGTACATCATCTATGGCAGAAAATTTATTGTCAGTGAAGTTGTCATGCATTGTCATGCCATGCTATAGGGTTTTCTAGGCAAATAATCAAAATCACTTTCAATGAACAAAATAATGGCTTTGTGACTACCAGCAGGTTTCTTAGCTTTTAAAATCAATTCAAGAGTTGCTAGAAAACCTTGGTGAAGTTAGCAACATAACAAAACAAAAAATACTGTACTGTGAAGTCATTTCTTGCATCAAAGAGAGCTAAATGTCTGTGACATCTCCATACTGATTTGACATTGCATCACATCTTAGATGTTACATAATTCTTAGAAAGTCTACATAGCACTGTCAATTTACTATTCTTGACTACTGATTAACAGGCCTTGCATGTGTGGTCTTGAAATGTGCGACTAATGTTTTTTTATGAGTCCATGATTGAAAGATGTCAAGAGTAATCAACCATACATGCCATAATGGAAGTGTTTACCAGGTAAATTTCACTTAAACCTTTATACAGTACTTCACTGTCTTCCATAGTCTTCAATAAATCGGTGTATCAGGAGAATTCTTCATACATAATGTTATCTCTGTCTGATTTCCAGGCCCAGTATTTGTGAAGACATCAGTTCTGAAGGATGGACACACATTTGTTATCCATATCCTGGAACCTAAAGAAGATGCTATAGACGAATGGGAAGAACCTACAGAGGATGAACCTGATAGTGTCAGAGAGAAAGCTGATGATGAAAAATCAGAGAAAGTAGAAATAGAAGAGACAGCCAAGGAAGGTCGGTTGATCTACTAATATATTTATTTTCCCTCCCATGATTATTTCATCCTCTGTAACCTTCAGAAAATACGTATCATAGTCATGATGGATTCTCAACTCAAGAATCATTATAAAGCATTTAGCATATACTCATGAAAGTCCTTGACCAGAACACTGGCACATGTAGTACAATCATCTTTTGTACCGAGCATAGGTACAAATATATATTAGTTGTTGTGTTTCATTCTGGTTGTTGTACATCATACCCAGATCATCACAGCATGGTCTACCAGTGTATGCTCGATACAAATGTTTTATGTTTATTAAAGATAGAATTGTGAGTAAATTAAAATCAGATAATGGCTGTTGTATCAATGAAGTTCAGAATCTGATGTGTTTTTTTGACAACCATTCAATCATAGCAAGTCATATCTTTTGTAGTTCATTTCACGTTATCATTTACCAGTATACGTCATGACTGCCCTCCACAAATCAGTAATATATACACAATATTGTTGTCATCAATGCTTAGCCACAAAAATTCATAACGTGTCATTTAAAAGTGGATTTGTTATTTCGTCAAGATAGCTGATTTCATGATTTAGAGTGAAAATCCATCACTTCAAAACAAACACCAATGTGTAGTTCAACTGCACTTACCCCATCTAATTTCAAGTTACCCAATCCTGACACCCTGCATCTTAAGTTTATAATTATAGCATCTCACAAGCATTGTTGTGGCATCACAAACTAGGGTAAATGTTTGTTATTCACTGATTGAATGTCAATGTTTTCCACAAAGGGATAGGCAGGTTTTACATAGATTTGTAATTGTACAGCCATCTGACATTGCCAACTCCATCTCTATCTCTTAATTCAGCCACGGAAGGTGTTGTAGACACTTCCAATGTGGATACAACAGTAGCTGCAGCTGTACAAGATGGCAACATGCAACCAGTAAACAAGAGAAACAGTGACCTAGACACATTGAGCAGTATGTGACAATGTGACCATATCTGTGTTTTTTTTCTCTCTAGGTGTCTTGGTATAAACACTGTGCACAGTAGATGACTAATCATAGTTTTTCATGCTAACAAATCTCACATCCAAATCACGTCCGCTTTTTTGTCACACTTTGAACTTTAATTCAATCGAAAAAGTCGGGCATAACATGAAATTCTGCATGGACGACCATGAAGTCGTTCACTTTACAAGCTCATTTTGTAGACACAATTTGAACAGAGTCAGTGGCCAAGCTACTGAAGATCTCCCAGTGGAATAATTTATTAACATCTATGTTTCTAATGACTTGGCACTGACATATATAAGCATATGGTACCTGTACCTTTTCTTTTTCAGATAGCATGCACCTCATAAGTGAAAGGCTTAAACTTGTGGGCAAACTTTCCTCTAGGAATATTTCAACTAATTTCTTTCAAAATTAGGAATGAAAATCGGGAGTCACTGTGTCAATTTTGGTACTAGACAAACAAAGTGTCCAAGATTTATCAGTATTTGAAATTCAAGATGACCGCCATCCCTGTATTATTAACTCTATGGAGAAAAACAATAGTTTTGCTTTTCCAAAACTGAGCTAGTGAAACGTTTTCTTACACCAAGAGCTTTAAAATGAATCCACAAAAGTGGTACATCAGAAAAGAATTGTAAAAGTTTGAGAGTCTGAATATCTGCCCCTGAGGTGAATTCTACCTTAATTAAGAAACATTAGTTTCTGAAAAGTTTTCAACATATTGTAACAGTACTTGTATGTGTAAACAATACAAAGTAAGGTTCACTTTGAACTTTTTACATCATTACCTCAGTGGTAGACTAGCTACCTGTGGGTAGTTTTATCAACAAGAATGACTACACCAGGTATTAAAACTCCCATTGTGCATTGCAGTACCACTCACATCGATAAAAATTATCTCTCTCTTGATGGCTAGAGTAATATTTCAATTTTAATACCTTGAGTAAAATTGAAATTCATACTTGTTACTGACACATGTTGCTTTACTGTGGTAGAAAATGATGTCAAGACATAAAAAATGTAAATAACATCAATTGTCAAAAACTATATCTATATCCCTATTGCCCTAAGTATAGTTATCCTTGCTAACAACATCTTGTTCCTTGTACTTTGCAATATTTGATGTGCTCCTAACATCCACAAGCTTTGCCTTTATAACACCTGCACAGTTTACCAACAACACTCTAACTTGAATCTTTGGATCAGCAGTATGGGTTGACATCTTTCATGTCATGCGTAGGCAACCTATTGGAGAAACCCATGCATACTATGTATTTGGAAGAAACTTAGATTATGTCCCTGCATTGTTAAATGATCGATTTACAGTTTGTTTGAGTTTACTTGTTTGAATATAAGTATGACTGATTTTACAGTGTCTCTGATTCAACAAACCTCTAGTTCTGCCTTTTTTGATAAAAAAGACAAATGGAAAACTGAAGAAATTCAGAAATAAATAATCTTTAAGTATCCCGAACAACAAAGGACCAAACAAATGGACCAGTAACTATCAGTACACCGTATCACACATGAATATCTTACAACCCTTGGTCTACCATTCTTGTAAAACTAACATATTGTTCTCAGTAGGTTTAGTATAACTTTTCAACCAAATTCTTTGTGCAAGTAGTTGATTACTAATCCTCCACTTTCACAAAAATCACAATTCTGCAATGTTCTTTCAACCAAACTTGTACTCAGTCAGAGTATAATTACCGTTTCAGTCCTACTTCAAATAATTTGTCTAGAGTGATATTACCGGTAGTATAGTATTTAAGGCAGCTGTTGTTCCATGTTTATTTTGATTTTCAGTGGTCAGTAAAGAAAGTGAAGTACCAGTTGTCATCAGTGATGAAACTGGCAAGAAGGAAGAGGAAGGAAAAAAGAAGAATAAACCAATTTCAGTTTTTGGTTCATTTACTGCAACCTTGAATGACGGAATGACATTGTCCCTCAGTAGCTATGGTAATATGGGCAAAACAAAATCAGGTATTGAACATGCTCAATCAAATTATATCTTCCTTCAAGCCTTGCATTACAGTAACCTTAATAGTGGAATTACAGCTGAATAGCAGCTCAGGACTGAAAGGTGAATACAAAAAGAATAGAGTTTCAACTAAGTGTTTCTCTAATGGAATGTTTCATGTAACAAATTATGTTGGATTGTCTGTATGACATATGACTAGTATTCCATTGTTATATGGAGTGTACCCCCTAGTCCAATTTGATATTCCCTGAATGATACTCCTGATGTAAGGATTTATTGATCCCTACTGGTGTTAATTTTGTCCTCACTACATTAGTTTCATATTTAATTTCATTACAGAGGAAAAAGAACCAGAGATTCTGATGCCCCCACCACCCTCACCAACACCTCAACCCCCACCTTCACCAAGTGGTAAAGGTAGGGCTTCATCAGGTAAAAAAGGAAAGAGTAAACAACAGCAACAGCAGCTTGAATTGGAAAAACAAGCAGAACAAGAAAAATCACAGGTAATGGAAAAATTTGTATACAATCAACCACAACCATACAAATCTAGTTATTATTGTTTTTGAAAAATCCAGCATTTATTTGGTAACTGGGATACTCTCAATCAGAAAACAAGCTCATTTGTTCACCACATTCAATGGTGGGCATCTAGTGGCAAAGTATATGCATATGGATATGCATTGAAAATCTCATTGTAATAATGGTTTTACTCTGGAATAAAAAGTATGTGTGGTGTTCTACAGACTCAGTATGCCTGAGAAATTACATGATGGCAGCAGAAACAAATCAACGTGTACAACAAATGCCTGTAGGAAAACACATATTTCTATGCACATTTGTGCACCACATGGTTTTGTGTGTACTGAGGTCCATTGTGGAATTCAGGGTTTAACTCATTTACACTATAAGATATTAAGCAATCCTGTTTGTTTAAATTCCAGGAAGAAGAAAAACCAGCAGAGGAAGTCACCTCCTCAGAACCAGAGGTTCCACCATTCCAACAATTAAATGTATCTTGTCCTGATGGTTTGCTGGTCAGATACTTCTTGGAACAGTCTGTTGGTAAGCAAAATTTAATTCATAAGTTTTTATTCCAAACTTACATCACAAATTTCATAACTACTCAAAAAATTTATTCCTAATGAATGTTATCATGTAACTAAAATAATAATGTTGTACTCAACTTTAATTTTCAAAGACTTTCAGTGAATACGAGCAATTGGATTATGGCATAACTTTTTCAGCATTTCATATTTATACCTACAGTATGCACTTTTGTGACTTGGTTTTGCAGCTTTTTAGCTCTGTTGACTAGGTTTATGGTATCAGCAAAATCCTTATAAAACCAAGCAAACAGAAGTTTGAATATTTAACAAAATGAACAGTGTGCATGGTTTGTCAAATCTGAAGAAGCCTGATTTTCTAAGTTTACCTGAAGTTTCACAGAAATTTACATGAAGAAGCAGACACAGCTGATATTGAATAAAAGCAGAATAGTAATAATAATAATAATAATAATAATAATAATAATAATATTTTATTGCTTGCTTGTAAATATAGGATTTACATCACATTTGTGGCAATAAAAAAAGTGTGATATAAAATTTTTTCTCCAATAAAGATAAAGTAGTACTATACAGTATAATAATAGTAGCTAATAGTAATAATAGCTGTGGTATATAGGGTTCATACAGACCAGAGACAAATACATAGATACATACAACCTTTCAGCTGTAATTCTGTCTACTTGATGTGCATAATTTCATAGTGTACTGGTATTGCTTCATGTGCATACAATGTATGTATATTAACCTGTATATCAAAGCTCCCCACATTACACCTTTGAAATACTGTCTGTCTATTTAGTCCTAGTATTTTCTGTGAAAGTATGTCTGTTTGATTTTGGTCAAATGTCATTAACCAAAGTCTACTCTTATGTTTCAGGCATCAAAGGTGATGAAGGTGAGGAGATGGCTAGACTTCTTGTCAGACAACACTATCCATTTAAATCTGCTGGTAAACATGACTGTGAATCATCTCGCAAATATCCAGCTATGCAAGAAACTTCCAGAGTTATCAACACAGATGGAACTGTCATTAAACTCATGAATGATGGATCTACTCAGGTAATTTGTGAAATTGTGATTGTATGACAATCAGATCATTGCATACACTGACTGTCAATAGGTTGAACTCATATTTTTCAGCACTAACAATACTCTTTACAAGCTTCCCATAGACTTATTGTAAATTATTTGTCTTATTGTTATATCTTCACAAATATAGATATCATTTGCATTGAAGTAAGCCAATTGGCTTCAAGAGCATACCGGTATATGTATAATGTATCCAGCTATTATTAGTCACTTGTAATCTTTCTGTGTGTTCACTGTTATGTCTGTATATCTCCTCCACTCTTATGTCTATCACTTTGTCACTCCCATCTCTGTTATACATATTCCTGTATGTTATGTACTTGCATACACACTCTCTCTCTCTCTCTCTCTCTCTCTCTCTCTCTCTCTCTCTCTCTCACACACCACACACACACACACACACACATGTATACAACCGCCCACCTGCTCCGCGATCCATTGATCAATGACTTTAATCATTACACCAGGTCCTGTTTGCTGATGGAACAGTCAGTTACAATGCTGGTAGTGGTCCAATTCGTCCAATAACAGGAATTCCACCAAGCAGAGAAGGTTCACCCAACCGGATGGGAAGTGCCATGAGTATGCAAGGAAGTGAGACACACAGTAAAAAGAGTAAGATACCATTATCATTCTGTATAGTCCTATATGTATCTGTTGCACTTTATCTTACATTAGCCTGCAAAAAGATGATTCAAAAATAAAAATAATCAGGGTCTTGATTGTTACCGGATTTTTCTGAGAGTACGCCCAGGGCCGTTAAACAGAAAATGGCTACATTGTCTGCTTCACACCTGTAGCTAAATAACGGCCCAGGGCCGTAATTCGGTAAAAATTTACCGCCAATTAACTAAAAAATAAAGGACTTATTTTATCACTGTTGATCACAAAACCAAAATAAATGACGGTAGAACGCTGCAAAACATCCACTCATTTTTTCTCGAGAGTTTTGTTTTCTTTTTCGTCATTGTGCGCTACAAATTCTAACAGATCCATCTTCAACAAAAAGGACACAATGTTGCAATTTTCTGATGCATCATACAATAACATAAACTGACACTCATGCACTCATTCACGCACGCATAAAACTAAACTGAACCCAAGATACGATCAAGATTTCTTTTATTTGTATATCAACACAAATTGCAATAATAATTATACACATTTCTTTGGAAAATAAAATCACACATGGAAAAATAAATTACGAGTCAGGTAAAAATAACGCATGGATAATCAACGCACAACCGTGACAACACAAGGTCCCATTTAGCTGTGGGTCCATAGCTGTGGTGTTTTCAGACGGGATTCATGCCTTTTACGGGCTGGTTTTGACTTTTACGATTTTAACCCCGCCACCACAGCTATGGGATATTCCATAGACTAGCGTCCATGTTCCGTCGCAAGCACCCTTTGCGGAAGTTTGCTCGACGATATTTCGAAATATTTTCCATCCAAATTACAAATTGCCAACACTCATCGACAGCTTGGTTATTAGGGACTAACCAGACCAGAAGTCCGCTCAAAATTCACTGAAATATCGCCTTTTTTCTAAGTTTGCCCGACATGACTACACGGAGACCGCCGTTATGCTAGCGTAAAACTGTTGGTCGAGGATCCCTGCAGTACGCCACTACAGTGACGTAGCGGTGACCTCTCAACTTCTAAACACAAACTGAGAGATTCTTCGTGTGATATCGATGACCATCGTTCGTCTTATGGACATTCCCAGTCTCACAAAACTGAAACCGAACTTTTACTTGGGGGGTGGGGGAAAGTTTAGTCCTAGGATCTATGATTATTCGTGGCGCGCGGATGCTGGCCGTAATCTCTTGGTTCGTGTTCAGAAGTTGAGAGGTCACCGCATACGTCACTGTAGTGACGTACTGCAGGGATCCTCGACCAACAGTTTTACGCTAGCCCTGCATACGTACGCAGTGTACGCAGTGCATTCCCTGTGTGCGTTCCTATTACACACAGCGTACACTGCGTACTTATGCAGGGCTAGCGAGAGAGTTGCCGACATCGACGTTATTTACGAGAAATGAATAAAAGACTGGCATTTTTGGAAGCGATCGAGTAGCTGAGGTAGGCAGGGATACGACTTGGGCCCAAGAACGCTGAATTTCGGCAGTAATTTGGCTTTTTACGTCAAGTCCGAAAATGGATTTGAAGTCACCGACCCTACGTACGGGTCTTTGCAGGGCTGTGGTGAGCGGGGCTATTAGCTGTAGCGGAACACACAGCATCGTACGCAGGGCTAACCTAGTTTGTAAGTGTGACAAGTTAATCAAAGTAGTCGAACTTGTGAAAATAGATACAGTGTTTCACATTCGTTGCACGCAAAGAGGTCAATAATCGTAAACAATTGTGGATCATACCATTTCTACTAGGGATTACTACTACTGTTACGTTTGTGAATGCAACAAATTTCCGCGTAGAAAATCATCAGATTTTTGTATCAAAGCGAAAAAAACCTGAAAATAATGATGTACATCAAATATAAAAATAATGAAACAGAGTTATTTTTTATGATAGTCATTTTATTTATTTCATGATCCCCATCGTGCAGAATGGAAAATTCCTGGCTCCTGCTTCATCTGTCAATCATTGTCGGCATTGTGTGGCAAACTCTAACGTTGACTTTGCGTTCTTCTGGATCATTCCACCTGCATTTTAGTAGCATAAATAGGGGATACGGACATATATCGCCGAAGTAATTATCTTAGAAGTGTAACTTATTTTATTTTGTACGCTATATAAAACTTTTTGACCTTTGCGTAGGTAATTTTTTTCAAGGGGAGTCAAGTTGAAATGCCATAGACAAAGGTTGAGATGAAATTTAAAATTCTTAATAACAGCCCACCCCCCCCCAAATAACCGCCCATGGGCGGTTTTTCGAATGGGCGTACTCTCAGAAAATCCGGTAGGTCTTGCTGATGGAATAAATTCTAAATTTTTGTTTGAAACAAAGCTGTTTGTTTGTAACAAGTGGATGATGAGTTCCCAGATCTGAATAAATAAATTAGTGATTACAGATCAGGAACCACTGCTTATCCTGGTGAAGGCAATTTAAGTTGAAAAGTAATAAGTGAGTTCCAAAACTAACGAGCTAAATTTAATGGAAAAAATTCTAATGTATATCGATAGAAACTTTAGTGTCAATCTCATTTTCAAGTACATAATACGCAACTACATGTATATCTCCTTGTAGAGATTTCACAAACTTGCAAAATGAAAATGTATCCTTCCTGAGTTACAGGGTAAGCAAATCATACATGTAGCAGTTATGTAAGACCATACAATTGTCAGTTGGTACAAGTCTGTCCTACACCAATACCTTATTAAAAATATCACCTCATTGCAAATATCACTGTATTGTTGATTCATAGGTGCTCTCAAAGGTGCTCCCAGTAAGTTGAGTCAACCATCCATTCCAGAAAAGGATCCTGGATCTCCAACAGCCATGCTGGATGAAAAATCTGGTGACTGGATAACCACTACCCCTACAGGTGAAAGAATTGGAACAAAGTCTGATGGCAGCAAGTTCAATGTCAAACCATACATGTCATTCACAGCCACAGATCCTATGACACATGAGGTAAGATTGTGTGTACATGTATACTGAACATAAACACTGCCAGGTATGCTTTCCACTGCTAAATATCAGTCATCTTGCCAAAGATCATACAGTAGATGTTTCATTTTATCAAAATATGGTGCCTGGGAAATAAATCTTGGCTTAATGAAATCCCTTTGGAACAGTGATGGAGTGGAAATAGCTGAATTTTTAGTTTAACCTGTTCACCCCAATTCCCTGTAAACAGGTCCACTACCACCATTGATAACAGTGGGATCGGGCCAAACCATGGTGGTGAAAGGGTTAAAGAGTTAACATTACAGCAATGGAGAAGATAAGACTACTGCTTTGCTAAGTGGCAGGGAAGATTTGTAAAGTATATAACCTTTGACACGATATCTTAGAAACAGAAAGTATCAGCAGTGGTATGTCTGTGGTTCATTTCAAATCATCTGATTGTTGAAGTTACCAGGAAAAGTTACAACTAATATTTTTCAATGATATTATTGTTTATAGGAAATCATAACTCGTGAAGACAGAGTTGTAACAGTAAGAAGACCTGATGATACTAGAATTGTAGATCACAATGAAGGAACTCGGATTACAACATATTACCAAGATGAAGAATTAACATGTCAAGACAATGAAACTGGTGAGTCAAGTTATGCAGTATTTACTTTGAATAGATGATAAACAGAGGTATCAGTCAACAACTGCAGACTTTACAGTGGTAAACTAAGGAGACATGAACCACAGTAACTAAGGAGATATCAATAATCATATTATTAGCAACAGTACAGTTGTATTTGTCATACTAAAAATTAAAATACTAACAATCAAAGATTTTCATTATGAGCCATTTTCTTGCCATTAGAACGAAAAATTTTGTCTCGACATTCACTTTAAATTAATATTCTACATAGTGACACTAGCTTGTTTGAGAAAGGAGTATAAATCTTGAATTGCAATTGCACGCTTATTGTTCTATTTGGATGCAATCAAAGTTATCCTGTATGTCTTTGTTGTCTATTGAATTTTAATTCTGCTTTATGTTTAAAGTCCATATATTACCTGATTTTGTTTAATTTGAACCTTATACTATTGTTTAGTAAAAAAGCCATAATACTCAAATAATTAAAAATTATTTTGGTATTCATTTCTAAAATATTATATTTCATACATAAAACACTCGAAATACTGGTCCTCAGAAAAAATCTGAATTCATATTGGCCGCAAAATGGTCACGTGACATGACGTCATGCGAGGCCATCAGTGCAGTGTGCAGTGACAGGGTCGCACTAGCGCTCGCCACATTCGCAAAATGCGACAGAAAGTGCTGGGTGGCGAATAAAATGTCTTCTTGGTTCGCCACGCTCATGAAAGTGTGGCGAACTGGCCTCAAACTAAAAGACCCCGGTCAAATTCACGGTGGACGATGCGATACTATCAGGTGATTAAATCAATGTGACAATACTCTCGCTCTCAGCGCCACGTAAGTTTACGATACCATACAATGGTTGCGTACTATGCGTTCTGTCCAGCTTAGGTACGCATTGCCGAACTCGGCGAGCCATAAAACTTTTTGTTTACCCTTTGAACCCAGTTTAGTACCATATAAGGACTAAAATAATAACATCATCCACCCCAACAGCAGAGAGATCCAGTAATTTATGCGAACTTTCCGAGAAGGGGTCAGTGGTTTACGTGAATATTACATGTAAATCAGGTCGGCTGCCCCGCTGCCATGCCGTGCACTCAACGAGAGTCAGAGACTTAATGATAGCTTTTCTACAACTCAGACACAGAAGACGATTATATCATGTACAGCTATTGCTCTCTGAGTGATAGAAACGGTAGCTTTTACCGATTTTTTGATAATATTCTATGGAAAAATCGAGCGATTTGCTAGCCGAGTTGATTGCGATGAAACTTAGTGTTGGATGCAGCATGGCATTGCATTGCATGATGCTGAATGCTCCGGTCCCCGTGGCTCAACTATACTGTTAAGATCGGTGGAGATACACGAATCAACCTGACTCCATTACAAAATTAGTAATCCTGCGATACAAACAAATATGGTCAAGAGAAAAAAACTTTCACAGATCGTTTTGTTGGTCTTTCAACAAGGATTCGGAATGAAGGTTCAACGAACTAACGCAGCGCGAATATCAGTAGTTATTTCCGGAACGCGGGAAGGTCGTTTGCTGTGCCAGTACCGTCTGGTAAATTTGGAGAAGCAGATCAAAACTCCAGCAACGATGATTATATTCAGGTACATCACGGACAAACGGCCCCGGGCCACTACAGCTGCAGGGAAGGTGATGATGACTAATTGTACCGGTGAACTTCCGACACAAATAGCGTGTATGTTCTGTGCATACAGCAGTGTAGGTTTATTTTACGTCCATGACACAGTGGACAACAACAAGGGAAATAAATAATCGTGGTTTCATCTCGTTGTTTATTACATAAATGTCAAAAATGATTTTTTAAGCGTTTTTAAAACAATGTGCATACGCAAGACATTTTAGTGCGATGCTGAGTTCAACGTGGCGCGTATACCGGGTGCTCTCTTCTCGTTACCCAGGCTTAGTCAGACTCGTATCGGCATCTGATGACAGACAGAGTTATGAATTCGAGTTTCACACAGCCGCTTTCAGAATATTTCGTTTGGGCATATTTATCATAAAATCGAAGGCCTAAATGATTCTTATTACTACCTATCTGTGTTTCCCACTCGTGAAGGCTCGGGTGAACCTGGGTCTGAAGGTATTTCATCGCTTGGCCGATTGATCCGCAGCTCAGGTTGGGGAGATACCTCGCACCTCGCTGGCTCAAAACCTATACGGCCGTGGCTCTGAATTTCCTGAACAATAGTCATGTACCGTAGAGCCCAAGACTCCCCATTATCATCTGAATCATACACTCCGAGTCCAAAAACTATCTCTTCATTCGCGCTCGCCGAGTTTAAATTTGACGCCATTGTTGCTTGTGTATGTACAGCAGCAGGAGGCATAGATTGATTTGCACAACGATTGCCTCACGTGACGTCACAGGTGAGGGCGTGGTTCAAACAGAGATTTTTTTCTCAAGCCGTGAATTTATAGCAAGATTGCATTTATTTATCAACAGAAATGAATAAAATGACACCAGCATTTGACACATGACTCCAATAAGAGTTTATAGTAAAAAAATAAAAAATATTTTTTCAGAGGTAATATATGGACTTTAATCTCAAATGGAATCTATCTTTGTACTTTCTCATGAAAAATGTTGAGTCAGTGAACTCAACCAAATCAATGCCCTCTACTAAGGTTTTGTTTGCTGTTACTGTGATTCACAGGTGAACGACCTCCAATTCGCTTCAAGCGAGTACAGTATATCAAGGTAGAGTGTGTGGGTTATGCCACTGTTATCTTCAAGCGCAATACCAGCATTGCAACAACTTTGTTTGGTAACGGTACAACCATTGTGACCAAACCAGAGGTACTTACAAAGTCCTACATGTTAGTGGCAGTGAGTTGAGCATTGAGAAGGATGGTGCAGCGGTTTATGCTCCTAGACCAGCTAATGACGTAATAGATCCTAGACCTAGCATCTATGTCTTACGACACAACCATCCAACCTTGGTCACACTGATGGATCCTGAACAGAGTATGTTCACTGTGAGGGCCACTGGAAAAACAGAGGTGATCAAAGCATTTGATTTGGAAGACTTGTACAATGAACAGGAAGGAGAAGAAAAAGAAACATCCCAGCAGAAGGTTGTGACATATAAGCAGCATGCACCACGATTCTTTGTCATCAATGATGATGGGACAGGTACAGAGTTACTGCAATATTCTGACATCATGGAATATTTGACATCAGCAGAAAATGATCCAGCAACAGCTATCCTGAAAGATTCACTTCCAGATTATCCCGGTGTCACTGGAATCACTATCCTGAGACCACGTCTGGGAGGCATTGGTGACAAGTGGCTCAACAAGTTTGATGAAGACAATGTCATACCCAAAAATCTAAGATCACGTGATTTCAGGGCAATGCCACCTTATGAACTGAAAGAACCTGGTCCAGTGTTTGGTACAAATGTTGGCAAAGGACTGGCTGTGGGATCAGTTCCAAAACCAATACAAAGAGGCCCCTTCTTCATCTGCCCTAAAACATTAGAATTAAGACAGCTAATTAAATACAAGCCAATCAGTGATGAATTGAGACAGAGGATGCAAGCTGGTCTCAAGGCATATGCTGTCAATGTTCAGAACCGTGATGAGGATGCTGATGCTGTAGCTGTGCAAGATCCTAGGAGTGAAGAAGAAAAAATCAATGCTGCAGACTTAGAACTCCAGGTTAGATCACATTAACTCTTGCTTTCATCTCATTCCAATGTACAGTTCATTGTACTGATGGTACCGCTTTTGGTATTATGCTGGTAAATATTGTTTGATCTATTCTGAATTTAATACAAGGTGCCTCATGACATTATTTCAAGAACAGAATTCATGTTTTCATTCATACATTGTCTTTCTAGAGTCTAATAAAATATATGGTTTTATTCTCTAGTCTTGACATTTACAGCCTACTGAGGTACACTAACTGATTCACAATATATCTTTGCTATACAGGCTGCTGTTGATGCTAAGCTAAGAGAGCAGTCCGGTGTTGATGAGACGCAAGATGACATTGCATACAAAGCCAGGAGTTTCCAACAAAATGATAACATCAATGAACTCTATGAAAATGCAACAGCACCTCCTAGAATTCCAACACCTCCTCCTCCAAAACCAAAGAGAACAGAAGCAGATTGGGAAAAGGATAGGTGAGACTCATCCCACTATCATCCTTTACCAAAGTTATAATCTGTCGTATATAATGCATACATTGACAAGTACTTGCTAAAACCTACTTTTGTTTTGTACAAGAATTGAAGAATTATTTTACACCCTGTTATATCTTGACATGTATGCGTCATATCATCAACACAGCCTTAGCAATTTTTAAGGATTGTAGTAAAGATATCAACTAGTGTCTATATTGGTCAATAATATTATACATGACAGTCATCTGTAATATTTTTACACCAGGCAAGAATTGGCGGAGGAGAACAAGAACAGAACAGCGCTGAGACACCATGAAGTACCTCCATATTTTGAAAGTGAATGGGGTAAGAGTTTTCTGTTGATGAACCAGGTACCAGATATGGATAACTTGACCAAGGCACTGGCTGTACAGACAAGGAAAGGTGAAGCAGAAAGTCAGCCAAGTACACCAGCATCTGTACAAATCAGCCCTGAAAGTGCACCTCCACAAGGTCAGTCAATTTCTCTTTATACTTGGTTTGTACTTTTGTTTAAAGTTTGTTGTTTTCATTTGTGCAGTTGGTAGTTCTTCTTTCATTTGAGTTTATCATGATGTGAAAGATAAAAATGATGTGATAGATAAAAATTTAGTATATTTGTCCGTGTCGCAGTATTGACTAAAATTAGCTCAGTATGCACGTTGTAAATTTGAGCAAAACAATGCACAAAAATCATACCTGTACAAATTTATTTGTCAAGTTGGTCTTCAAGAACACAAGCAAAATAGAACCACAAAACATATTTTCAGATACTAGTTCATTTTCCATGGCATATTGTACACAATTAATTGTTGTGTAGATTGCTATGAAAATTTTCCCGTCCATTTACATTAACATCAGTCAGGTCATGATCAGAGAGTAACATTACCTCATCTTTAAACTGTGAGAAATAGTTGACCTTACCTGTGATCTTTGATTGCAGTGGAATCTTCACAGCAAGGTTATATATCTGACACTATCAGTCCACAGAAGATTACTACAACAGTCCAACCAAGTTCACCATCACCACTACCACAAGGTAAAATTTCACTGTATACATGTCAGTCTGTCAGTCACTCAAACCACAGACCTAGTCATAACTCTGTCATATCAAACTCTTCTTTATCTTTCTTTACTCAGACCAGGACAGTTTTAACTTTTTTCTTTCCTATGTACACATTTAAATATTAAAGCTTGTGATTTCTCAATCTATTATTTCTGTGACAGTTGGTCAGTTTACTGGTTCTTTTTGAATATATCATTTTGGCACAAAGCATGTAAAAAAGCCAATCACCATGTAATAGTCTTGGAACTGTTACCTGGCTGTGTAACAATGCAGATAACAGTTACCTGGATAAGTTTGAAAATGTCATCTAGGCATGCACAGTCTAGAGAACATAAATGATGATGGCCATGTTGACTGTTTTGTAAACAAGTGATAACAGAGAATTTCTCCAAAGATGCAAGAAGAAAAATAGATGATGCATGTTACATAATTATATCATTGACTGGTCATTTACAGGTAACAGCCTGCATTTACTTCCCCCTTGGCCTTTACCTCAGGAAAACAGACTGATTTTGGGGATAACTCACTGTCTTGGGAATCAAATATATTGTGTGTTCTGATGAGCAGGCATCTGTGTATAATACTGTTCCATGTTACTAATCATCTGAGCAATAGTGACAACATTATTTAAACAGTTTTTATCCCAGACATTTTGTGCTGGAAAGTTGCAACTAAATTGTGCAAAACCACATTCTACAAACCAAGAAAGCACGTATTGTTTCTAGGAAATGCTTGACCTCATCATTTCTATTAACTTCTAGATTAATAACTGATATGCTGTCCCATCTTTTGCAATAGGTGTTCCAACCACAGGCATGACCCCTGATCTCCGTCCAACCAACCCAACACCTGCCAAAGCCAAAGGTCAAGGCAGTCCCACACCGGTAAGACCAACCAACCCAACCCCTGCTAGAGCATCTAACCCTGGTACAGTGAGACCGACTCATCCCACACCAACAGCCATGGAGGGTGGACATAGTGGTGTACATTTACCAAGTGAGACACCATCTAGCTATACATCACTACCCAACTATCCACCATCAACAATTCCTGAACATCCAGAGCAACAAATAGATGAACAAGATACAAATAGATCAGGTAAGTATAAGCACACAACAATGTTTAAGTCTTGTCAGGTTGTGCAGTACAGCCATTGCATAACGTCTTGCATGTTTGGCATTCTCAGTGCATAGCATCCACTTCTGCATTGCATAATTTTTATGGCTTTGCTTGTCAAGCCTTTATTGCATCACAAGCAGCTTGGTTTGCACTGCATCTGCATTGCATCCTGGTTGCATTAACTACATGCAGATTGTGTATTACATTATCAATCCCATTGCATCATTACTTTTCAAAAACAGAAATGATCCCCGAAAAAAATATTTAAGAGACTTAAACGTTAAACAAAGCTGCAGTCATCAATAATTGATAAAACCAACACTTCATAGATGCAATGTGATGGATGATACAACTTGATTGACAATACAATGTGATGGGACCGCAATAGATAGCAAATAGTTGATATGATACAGATGACAATATGATCTTAGTATCAAGGGATTCTTGATTCTATTTGATATGATGTGATCATTCTTTGTATGCAATGCTGATGCGGATGCAATGCAATGCAGATGCAAAGCAATGTGAGGACTATAAAAGGTGGTTTGAAGATGCTGTGAAAAGCAGAATATTTTGTATTATTTCTGACAAATAGCTTTCATTGCAGGGAGTGACCAACCAGCTGGTAATGTTGTACCATCAGCACAAAGTGACATAGTATTGACAAGAAGCTTGACAACAAATGTGATTGGGGAGCCAAGAACCGACAAGGTTCGTCTACCAGCTGCCATTCTTGGAGCAAAACCTGGCTCTCAACCTAATGAAAGGGTGAGTTATCAGAAATACTACAGATGTGTCACTCACTACAGTGTGTCACTCAATACACAGTGTTAATACATGTATGAGAGTTCTTTTTTATTAGCTTTACTTTTTCAAACTTTCTAATTTAAAAGTGAAGAAGACAGTTGTTTTGGATATTTGAAACCATGACAACAGAGCTAGCATGTTTTCCAATACTCAGTTATAAAGATTAAAAGTGTTTAAAATCTATTCCTATTTTTGTCAATTTTTGACACAGTAGTAAGAATTATGTGAGTGCCAAAGATATTGCAATAAATGATAACATGTCTTACATGTACATGTTGGTATCTTTTAGTGAAATCTTAGCCAATGTAACCAGTTGCTGTCAGTCATTTCCTGATAAACACAGATTTACGAAAATCCATTTTGAAAGTCTGTTACTGATAAAGGTTTCTATGCTTCTCTACGAATTTATCAAAAAAGGGAGAACATTATATGCCTCAGAACCAAGAATACTGTCATTGTTGATATTGATAAGTGTAATTTTTGTTATGTACAGTACATAATGTTGGAAGATCCTGTACGTCGCAAAGTGTACACATCATCTGTTGCTGGTGTCAATGGTCCCAAGGTGGTTGGTATGCGTGGATTTGAAATGGTACCATCAGAAGTAGACTTTGGAACTCTCAAAGAAGGCTCTACTTATTCCTTCACATTACATTTAAAGAATACTGGCATTGATAGTTGTCGGTACAAGATCAAACAACCACCTCCTTCAACTGGATTGAGAGTGATTTACACCCCTGGACCAGTAAGTTTCAAAATCTCAGAAGTTTTCAAATTTGGTTTGTTTGAATAGAGATGTGTTGTGATATCTGGGACTTCCCAGAGATGAAGAGAAGGAAGAAGATTTTGTTTTGTATTTTCAAAGAGACAGACCGATGTTGAATCAGTATAATGCCAATGAACAGGAATTAAGGCTGAAATAATTGTTACATCTTATTTCTACATGCATTACATCATTTACAAAAGCTGCATTCCCATTGTAGGTTGCTGCTGGTATGAAGGCAATGCTGGAATTGGAATTGTATGCCATTGCCAATGGTGTGGAAGGTGATAATGGCAAAGGTTCTGTTGGCCACCATCTGGAAGTCATCACAGAAAATGAAATGCTCTACCTTCCTGTCTCAGCAAATATCCTTTTATTATCTCAGTGATTTCAGCTAAATAAGTCAAAAATCACTAAATTGGAACTTGATTCATAAACATTAAACATTTTGTATAGGCTTGGTGACCTGTTAATTCCCAAGTCACAGTGTTATTGTTAGCACCTTGATTGTTGATAAATTGTTATATATTCTGCCTGTTGTAGCAGCACTGTCACCTATGCCACACAGAGGAACACAATATGGAGAGTTATAGCCATTGTTAGAATTTAACAGTATCAAAATTTAAATCAAAACAACCCAATGTCAACAGTTATGTTATGAATTACAAGTACAGATAAGAGAAAAAGAAAATAAGTATGCAACTCAGTCAAACTGGTAACTTATATTATGATTTAATAAATACTGTCTTTCATAGATAATAGGATAGTAATACATTTTGTCCATGTTGAAAACTTACACTTAATTTTAAAACCGATTTTCTTGTTGCATCTTCGGTCACCTTAAAAATTGACAACATAATTGACAAAACAACGTCTCTATTTATCAATTCTGCTGTGTTTGAAATAAACTACAAGATGTAACATAATCATGACAGTTTATAAACTTGCCGACATTTACAACATCAGCTCAGTCAAAAAAACAATGAAAATTTAAAGACTTTCTACAGTACGTTTATGAAAGAGGTTTAATGAATATTTCCAAATAATTGGTTTGAGGGATATCATCCTTAACAAATGTTTACCTATCCTAACAGCTAATGTACATGATGAACTATGTCGCAGTGATAAACCACCTCAGCTGGCTCCGGGTGTAAAGCTGTTATCAACTAGACCGCCCTCTAGAGAAGGAATTATCCGTCCAAGGAAGGATCCTCCTTACCGTATGTATCCATGCTAATCTGTCATATCATTGACTCATACTGTGTTTAATATTATTAATAATCTAGAACTGTGCTATACTTGGCGTTTTCTAACCAAGTAAATTTCTCTGTGTGAAGGTAGTTCGTGACTCAAAAATGAACGACTTAAACTTTCGCTGAAACTTTCCCTAAGCAAACTTTCAACCATTCTCTATCAAAAATCAAGATTAAAATCAGGGGTCACAGTGCAAATTTTAGTCTAGAGAAACAATTAATACAACATATAGCATATAAAGTCCTGATTTTCGCAAAACTAAGCCAGTGAAAACTTTATTTACTCCATAAGCTTCAAAATGAGCCCCCACAAATGATAGGCCAAAAGAACACTATAAAAGTTTGAGAGTCCAAATATCTGTCCCCGAGGTGCATTCATCAGCCAAAAATCATTTTATTCATCAAATACCATATATGGTCATGACTTTAAGAATCAGAAACCGGCATTACAAATGGAAAGGGAGTTGTATGTGGTGCTCTATGTAAACAATGTGTTCTCTATTTTTTTTATTTTCCAGAAACATTGGAGATTTCCGAGTCAGACACAGTTGTAAGCTAAACACAACATTTTATCATGGATTTATTACTCTTGTGAATATTGAACACTTCTTGTAATTATATTTGAAAAGCTGTGTATATTGATGCTATTTTACAACTACTTTGTGTTTGTTTCCTGTATATTCTTTGAAATACGTGTGTGATCAATCATCCTGCTAAGTAAATGTAACAAAAACAACCTTGTAAATGAAGTTTTCAAAATGTTGAATTTCCCGAAATTTCATATTTTGGGTCAAGAATGAAAATGGCACCACTGCTGTCTCTATAAACATTTCATTCTCACCTTTCATAAAATATTTTTGGTATAATTATGGAGTGCCATTCACTTGCAAATTTTCATGTATAATAAACTTTCCCAAGTGGTTGGGAGTACAAAATTCAACGTCCAATAGTGATTTATATCCTGCATGCATCTGTTCAAATATACTCACTGAGTCCATGATCCATGCCCTATGTTTGCTGTGCTAGTGATGGAAAGATAGTAAAACGGTGCTTTAGCAGTAGACAGATGCAGCTGCTAAAAGTCAGAAGTCATATTTATTGTATAGAATGGACTCAAAATCACAGTTTGCTTGTATTTTTTGTAGCTGTTGTGTTTGAAAAATATATACCACCAATATTTGACATAATGTTTCGTATGAGATTCATGAACAAAAAAGCTGAGATGTTCCTCAAAACCCTAATGAAAGAATCTTCATGCTACATTTCCATTAAAACTTTAGTGATTTTGATACAAAGAGAAGCAATACAGACACTGACTGGAGAGATTATGACATCGATTGAAGGGGAGGGAACAAGCTGATCATATGGAAATACTGGATGGAGAAGATGAAAATGGGTAGGAAGTACCGGTACAAGGAATCTTGGTGATAAGAATGGAGAGAGTGGTTAGAGGAGTAGGGGGATGGTTGATTGTGTAGGGAGACTGGGTAGAGGGGTTTGGGGACTAGATGGAGGGGTTGAGGAGACAGGCTGGAGAGATAGGGAACCAAAATGAATTGAGGTATGAGAGTAGACTTGATCGAGGTACCAAGTAAGGAGACTGGTTTGAGGGGTATGGGACCTAGATGGAGGTACTGGGTAGGGAGACTGGTTAGAGGGGTATGGGACCTAGATGGAGGTACTGGGTAGGGAGACTGGTTAGAGGGGTATGGGACCTAGATGGAGGTACTGGGTAGGGAGACTGGTTAGAGGGGTATTGGACCCAGATGGAGGTACTGGGTAGGGAGACTGGTTAGAGGGGTATTGGACCTAGACGGAGGTACTGGGTAGAGAGACTGGTTAGAGGGGTATGGGACCTAGACGGAGGTACTGGGTAGGGAGACTGGTTAGAGGGGTATGGGACTTAGATGGAGGTACTGGGTAGGGAGACTGAGTGGATCAAGTTTCCATGTTATTCAGCAAATATTTTCATCAGAGTCTGTGATAAGATTACAACAATGAAATCAAAATACAGATAGTGTGTAATATACTTGACTAAAATATAATTCGATCATGTTTCATTCACTTACAATCAAAGATGATGTGAATGTCATAGGTTCTGTGATGCCATTGAAGGCTGAAACTTTTTTTTTGACATATTGAAATTAGGCCTTCAATTAGCAATATGGAATGCGACATCAAAATAATATCTGAAGCAATGATTCTCCAATCCCTGCCCTCTCAAGCACCTGTCAAAGGCCAATAAAACCATTGATAGTCCATGAAACCTACCTCAGCAAAGTAGTGTTTCCAAAAAACATTGTGAAATACTGGGATTGTAAACTGTCAACCTCAAGTGTAATATCAAATCATAGGCTACTCCAGGTTTCCAAGAATTTTGATGATAAACTTTCATAAAATATGAAGTTCTAGTAGAATGACAATGTATGGAGAAGTCGGTAACTAGCTGGTGTAAAAAACAATAAACGCCTTTTAGTAATATTTTATCACCTCTGGCGTTAGGAGATGTTTTATCACTTGAATTTCCAACTGTTGAAATAAATTTGGAGAGCTACCAGTATGTACCACTGTCCCTCCATTGGTGGTACTGTTATTGTAATTTGAGTACTTATTTTGCACAGTCCATACCCTATAGTATCTCAGATGAAAGTCAACAAATTCCAACCTTTAACCTAGAATATTGTTCTATGTCACTCTCGTACCTTTCTTTGTAAACCATACTGACGACATAGCTTTGTCATAAATAATCATGATAAGGTACAGTTATATCTTTTAAAGAGACAGCGACGTAAAGGTTAACAAATAGATCTGAAGTGAATGTTCTCGGTATAAGTTGAGTGAAGAAATAGAAATAAATTAAAGGATCAATCAATGATCAAGGCAGCAGTGATTCACAGGGGGTAATATATACTTATATGTATGAAATGACAGGGGGTAATATATACTTACATGTATGAAATGACAGGGGGTAATATATACTTACATGTATGAAATGACAGGGGGTAATATATACTTACATGTATGAAATGACAGGGGGTAATATATAACTTGCATGTATGAAATGGAATTTATCATAACCAGACCTCGCAATGCAAGGACTTGTGCATAGGAGTCACTAGCACCACTGCCCCTTGGTCAAATGGTATCATAATCAACAATCATGCATAATAGACTTGTCAATAATTACATTGTCCTCATTGAACACTTTTATGTATACTCTTGAGTGTGGAGGCTATGCAGAGCATGTGTTGTAACAGAAGCTGACAGTGGATTTTATGGATGGACAGTGGTTCTAATGTCCATCCAGTATCTATACGTTCTATGGGTATAGATTCTTTCAAGATATTGGTCCAAAATTTACTTTTGTCCAGTACTCCAACAAAACATCTAAATTGAAGATTAACGTTCAAAATTTGAAAAATGCATAACTAAAAAAGCACTCATAATGCTTAGAATATATTATTAGAGTAGTCATTATAGACAGAGACTTCCACAGGGAATGTCATATAGACACTAAAAGCATTTCTACTACAGTGCTTCTAATTCATTGATTCTGTCGATATCAGTATATGTATATATGCTTCTATTTTTCCACACTGGGACTTTTTAGGCAAATACAACTGTTGGTGTCAATGTACACAGTGTATACACGAATACATGTATATATGCTTCTATTTTTCCACACTGGGACTTTTTAGGCAAATACAACTGTTGGTGTCAATGTACACAGTGTATACACAGTGTATACACGAATACTCCAAATCAAAAATGAGAGCTATCTTTTGTTGCTCTTAAATAATCTCAGGCAAACCAAACTTTTTCGGCAAAACTTAAAATCTCCAACTGTGCCCACCTTTTCAGTGTGTTCTATTATTTCGTCTATCTCACTCAGCCACAGAAATTGAAAGAAAGAAACCGGTGAAAAAGAGCGGGTTTTTTTCATTTTGCCTACAACAAAATTGTAAAATGCAATTCGGTGTACAACAAGTGCAAACCATACTTTAAATTTTTTCAATCCATTGTTGGGCTTATACCCACAACCCCATTACCTCATCATGAAACCAGTCCACATTAAAAACAAACCATCATTTAAGAACCTTCAAAAACTCTGGTTAGTTTTCATGTGATCTATCATTTTGTCATTATTGTTAAAACAATTTCATTATGTAAGATTGGAAGAACTGCTTCAAGCGCTTCAAATGCCAACTCAACTGACCGGTAAAAGAATCCCCCCCCCCCCCCCTCCTGCAAATGTCCAGAATATTACCAGTACTTTGTCTATTCCTTTGAAAGAGAGCCACTCTTAAGCAGATTGAAACCTATAAATTTGTTTTTAAAGTCCACACTGAAATGCTTTATATTTCCATCAATCTATGAATTGTTGAGCAAAAACCAGGGAAGTCATATTCATAGCAAGTAAATGTTACAGGACAGGGTCAAAACAGTTTTGTTTTGACTTTGTTGAGGCCGAAAATTAGCAAAAACATCATAAAAAAGCAATCTGCGCTTCTTCTCGCTTAAATGTCTAAAGCAGATGTTCAACACGGTCTGAAAGGCCTTTTAGCACAGAAACGCGTTTGGGTAGAAAGTAAGGAACTGACCGCTTCATAACCTCAATCTGGGGATCTGGGGACTCAGAACTTTCTACATGAGAATTTTTTGACAGTGCGCGTTCTCCTCTATGTTTATCCATAACTTAGTATGACAAATAAATAGTTTGTTAAAGTTCTAAAGCCAGATGTCATTAATTCCATTGATTTTTTTACTTTACTTGGTTACTTGTTCATCTCAATTGAATGGGGTAGTGTTTACTACTTAACAACTCGGTACTAAAACGTTCTTCTTATTTGCTTTATTTATTGTTTTATTTGTCTGTAAAGGGATTAGGGATTTACGAAGTTCATAACATACTGTATGTACGACAACAGGAGAGAGAGAGAGAACTGTAATATCTGCGTATTTCCCATTCTCTAGGTGCTCTCTCTCTCTCTCTCTCTCTCTCTCTCTCTCTCTCTCTCTCTCTCCATGATCAATGTAAATTCTAAAATATATATTTCTCATCAAAGATGATAATATATATATATATATATATATATATATATATATATATATATATATATATATATATATATATTTCTCATCAAAGATGACAGGGAAACCCTCTCATACTATATATTTCAAAAAGCAGAGACTCTAAAGTTTAGTATGGTAGCAGTAGTTTACTCAAAGGATGAAGTGGGTGTATATTTGGGGTAAAAAATCTCAATTTTGGTATTAATGGTAAAAATTAAGTCAAAAACAACGCTTTTTTCTGAAATGTAATACTTCACTTGAAAGAAGAGTATATGTAGAAAAAACGTCTATTTTATTTTGCATTATCTATCCTCATTCTAAAATGGCATGGGTTGAAAGACTGACACTCAAAAAAGTTATTAAAATCATGATTAGCAAAATTAAAATGCCTCTTATTCAAAATGTAAGAACTTCATTGGCAAACAAAAAAGTCGTTTTTTATACAGCATTTAAAAAACATAATGTGAAAATTTCAGAAAATTTGACCCAGCCAGAGTGGAGTTAAATTCTTTGGAAATCTTGAAATTGGGAGGAAAAAGAAGCCAGGAAATCGGATGATTTGCATACATTTGCAAAAATTAACACTTCTCTAGCACGCAACTTAAAACTGCTTGACAAGCTAAGGTGAACCCAACCAATATTTAATCTTTGGTTCACAAATTTATTGAAATTAAATGAATATTTGCGAAAAAGTGATGTTTGAGCAAAACGTTCAGCACAGTATCTTTTGCGGCCAACCTTATTTATAATCAATACAATGCAAATGTGAATACAAACTGGGCTAAATACTAAATTAAGTATTGGTTTTCCTGAATACGAATAGCAGCCTCAATGACGAAATAACTTCCAGTTATGAAACATGTTAACAGCAAATCGAAACCAAACCAAGTCTTGATAGAACGGATGTAAGCTTATGACAAGTATGCCACTGCGGTACTACCAACCTCCCCGCTCAGGAAGACAAAAATGTACAAATTTTATTCTGCGTCTACATTTGCCGCAGATGGTAATATTTATACGTGCCAAACATCAATTTACATTCACTTCGTTTTAAATGAAATTTACCTTTCAATGACTCAGCAAAAATTAAATAACGGATTGCCCATTGATGTGCCGGAGTGGCACGGTTCTAAAGGGGATGTCAATATCCTCCCTCAGGCAGTTGACGGCGGTGCTGATAGAAAGTATCGTTCGACTCAACAGTGGTCAAACACGTCTTCACAGAACAGATGTATGTTGTCATATATCAGGAATTAGGCGACAAATGTGCTCGATTAAAGTTTTGCAATACGACATCTAAATTTGGCTAGGACTAGAAAGTCGGGCGGCGAGATTTTAATATCTTCCCTGAGGCAGTTGACTGCCGTGCTGATAAAAGCCCATACTACTTCTGAGTGATCAAACCAAGTCTTGACTTTACGGATGTATGTTGTCGTATATTGGGAATAAGGCGCCAAATGTGCTCGGTTAAAGGTTGGCAATACCGACAACTAAATTTGGCGAGAACTAGAAAGTCGGGCGGTAGGATTTGGCGACAGATGTATCCGATATAGCCCTGCGTACCGTGCTGTGTGTTCCGGGTGTTACACGTTAACGGGCGTTACGCGTTAACGCCCGGAACACACAGCACGGTACGCATGGCTATATCCGATAAAGAGCTGACAATTTTCCGTACATAAGTGCGTGACTATGAATGTCAGCGGTGGGACCAGGGTAACTTATTGTCCGGTAAAAGACTGATAATCTTCGGTACCAAAAGTACGGGTATATGAATGTCCGATGGCAGCGGTTGGACGACAGGTATGCTAATTAAAGGGCGACCAATTTCCCAGACCCTGATTTCCCGTACTTAAAGTGCGACGATCTGAACTGCATCTGACTCAATCGGAGTCAATTTTGACCGTTCGAGGAAAAGTGGGTAAAAGAGGGGTTTTGGAAAGTACGGGTGGGATATCAAGTTTTACCCGCGTTGTCAAATACAAACGTCCTCACAAACATGCCACTGCCACAGGGAAGCCGTTTTCGGAGGTGGGAAGGGGGGGGGGGTGATGAACATTGCCTGTGTGATTAGACAAATTGAGTAAACTGTTAAATACTTAGAATGTTGGATATGACCAGTTGACGCAAAGGTTGACGAATTATTATGTTTTATATTATTCGTTACTAAAGCAATAATTTATTAACTACTTGAATAGTAGCAGATGGTCAACAAATTTATTCAAATGCTCTGATCAATAGCAATCGTCGATAAGATTTACGTTGTTGCCTACTGAGACTGGTCATTCTTTACCTATCTGGAGTGATGCGTAAAAAGAAAACGTTATCTTATTTTACAGTAATAGATTCAGTCCGACTTATCTTGACCTTGTAATCAGGGCATCATCAGTCGTCCCTCAATTTTGACCTTTCTGTGTCTTTGTACGAGACGGTATGACAACTGATCAAATGATTTGCATATGCATTGTTTACCATCAAAGTGTGATTTTAATAGGGAAAGGAATTTCCCTGCAAGACGGGTTTGAATTCATTGACTTCTGATGTGAATGAAGAGTGTGTTATTAGACTGGATGGCTTCTAAAACCCTTAGCCAAAGGTCATTCAAGTGATAGAAAAGTTGTAAAATGAAAATGGACCACATTTCCTCTTTGATTTGAAGAACGGTGTAAATATCACTTTGATAAATATTGTTGTCATTAAAATTTTTATATCTTATTCATATCATTTGAAATAAATATATTGCTTAGCGTTTTGTCCAAAACTGAACATTTGTTAGCGATTACATTTCACAATTCTATGAGGACACACTCAACATGAGGAATCCCCCCTCTCCGAAGAGGCGATACTGACTATGCCCTTAAAAGCAGCCTGTTAACTTTTTCTCTCCAAAACCACTTTCACCAGTCCAATCGGAGTCAATTTTGACCGTTATAGGAAAAGTGGGTAGAATACAGGTTTTTGTTTACTTGCGCTTGATTTAAAGCCTGTATAACCGCCAATGCCCTACAGATAACTTGAGTTGTTGAGGGCGCACTTTCAGTTGTTCAAAACTAAGTTCATAGATATATATCATTAATTTTTTCGATGTAGAACACTGACTTGACTTTCTCTTGAAATGTTTCTTCAAACATCGCTGAATAAAAAATTGAGAATCTGCAAAAAAAAAAAAAAAAAAGGAAGTCGGCTTTGAATCTGTGGCAGGGGATAGGAAACAATAGACGTGATCTCGAGTTTTATGTGCGTTCTCAAGTACAAACATTCTTTTTATATGCCGCTCTCAAGGGGAAGCGTCTTTTGATGATGAACATTGGCCGTTTGTGACAGGACGAATTGAGATGATCAAGAGACGATCCCTTATTTGTGTAGCGATAAAGTTACAGAAATCGGTCAACTCAGCGTGCAGAGCTTGACGGATGGGGTGATTTACATGTCGCTCGATGTCCAGCATTAAAACCACAGAGGGGCCAGTGAGGAAAACAAACAAACAAACAAAATAAATAAACAAACAAACAAACAAAATATAAACAAACATACAAACAAGCATACAAATACACGAACAAATAATAAACACAGACAAACATAAATAGATAAACAAACAAACAAACATACAATATCATAGAAGGTTGAATAAACATACAAACAAACAGTCAAATGTATACACACACACTCATATATATATATATATAAATGTATATATATATATATATATATATATATATATATATATATATATATATATATATATATATATATATATATATATATATATATATATATATATATATATATATATATCCCCCCAAGGGATGTGACTCAATATCACCGTCCATGTCATGGCATTGGCAGCCATTGAGTCACATCCCTTGGGGAAGTATGGGAGTAGTGGTACTGCCGTCACATGTTGATATGTTGCATGAGCTGTTCAGTCAATGATTTCAATCTTTCAATCTTTTTCCAATATGTTGTCTTTTACACTCACACAAACATTATATATACATTTTGTGTATATATATATATATATATATATATATATATATATATATATATATATATATATATATATATATATATATATATATATATATATATATATATATATATATATATATATATATATATATATATATATATATTATATATATATATACATGCATGTGTGTATACATTTGTCTGTTTGTTTTTATGTTTATTTATTCAACGTTCTATGATACTGTATGTTCACTTGTTTATCTATTTGTTTGTCTGAGTGTTTATTAATTATTTGTGTATTTGTATGCTTGTTTGTATGTTTGTTTATATTGTTTATTTATTTATTTATGTGTTTGTTTGTTTTCCTCCCTGGCCCCATGTGTCCAAATTTCCAACAATCCGCTGATCTTATTGCTTTGATACTAGGTATAAATATTCTTAAGGATGCCTTAATTTATATTTGTTTAATTTAGACTATTTTATGCCCCTTAAATTTTTCTTTGAAATTTTTCTTTCAAATCGCTTGTCACATAGTTTTCAAATTTGCTTTATAAATTCCAAGAGATAAGGTTCATTCAAATTTTTTGAAATGATGGTGACTTTGTAAGTGTCATTTTCCGGGGCATTGTCCTCATGAACATGTAATGCACGCTCCATGCAAATGATGTCCAATGTTGTTCAATGGATTACCATGCCCTGCGCATCAACAATTTGAAGTACTTCCATTGGTCTGTTTTGGCCATGTGACGGACCATCGATACTTGGTAATGGGATATTTTTAATGCTATGAATAACTATAAAACAAATATTCCAATCCACTTGCACAAGATGTCCTTAAGCATATATAATCTCTTACAAAGACATCATGTTCTACGTGTTGCACTGATAGGTTAATAAAAAACAAGTCTGGATTTTCATCACTGTCTCTACTGAAGTAGCAGATATTGCATGCACAGATGTCAGTGATCTACTGTGCTAGGGCTGTGTACTGAAGTAAGCAAAGCTCTTTCTCCAAAGACACCATATCTTGACCATGCAGCCAAATAGTTTTGTTATTCATTTCAAAAGGAGAGTTAATCTGAGAACACTGAGGTGTCTCATTGGCTACTTACTTGAATGAGTATGACCAGTATCATTGACACATACACAAAAAGCAGACAGGTCTGTAGTTATTCTGTACTTCTTCACATTTGCTTGTCAATGTTCCGGGGCAAACCAGTCTGTGGCACACCAAAGTTTCATTTTTGATGGGAATTTCCTTCAGTTTGTCAGTACAATAATAGGAATGAAGGGCTTCACTCGGACAATAAACATTATATACTGATTTATTTACTGATTTTATTTCAACATACCTTTGTGATGGGGAGGGAAAAATATGCATTATACGTTTTCAGGACATATAATGAATATTATATCATACCAGTATATTGATGGCGCAAATGCAGCGATCTGATTGGTCGAGACGCGAAAAGAACCGTGGTATATCGGCGATATACCACGGCTGGCATACGCGCGAGCTCTCAGCTTGAGCAAAAATCCGGTTTTTGACGTTACACGCTAGAATTTCAATATACTGGTATGATATAATAGCAATAAATCACACCCAGCAACGGTATACCACTCGATTTTGACCATTTCACTTCATATACGCACTCGCTATAGCTCGTGCATATATGTCGTGAACTGGTCAAGATCTCATGCTATACCATCGCTGAGTGTGCTTTATTGCTTAATTATAAACCTGCATCTGTAATCTATGGAGTTTAATTTTACAGTAATTTTCAGTATCAGAGGGTGGGCAGGCCAATAAGTTTGACACAAGGTAAAATAACTATCAGTGTTATTTGATGCTATTGACCTGTGACCTCATGATACCTTTATGTCAGCACAGGGAACAACAAGAGAACAATTTATATTTTTTAACGAAAAATATACATCTAAACCACTCAGTACATGACGCAGTGAATACTGGTCAGTCCAAAACCTGCAAATTTAAGTGACATTGTGCAGCTGAAGTACAATTTCTACCATGTGCACTGCACAACTTGAAGTTTTTATATTGTGTGCTCAGTGGATGCACTGAACATTTCCAATCTGCTCACAACTGTGCAACGTAGTGCATGACAGATATCCTCAAAATGCTATACTTCTTGTACTAAAAAGGTGCATAATCATGTTATTCATAAAATACCTGGATTCATGTTCTCGTAATTATATGTTATGGTATTTTTGAGTCTTAGACAATACCTTCACTGCGCCATGTTCTAAGACATAAATTCTGGTATTTTGTGAATAACCTTACATTATCAAACATTACACCTTTTGTCCCTTGAACGCAAGTAATTTGTGTTTTGGTAAGTGTAAATAGATCAAACACACTCCGAATATCAAGTTAATACAACTTGCTCAGTTTTATTACCATACTACAATAAATTACAGAAACTAAGTATGACAAGATACATGCCTCAATATAGTGGTGGAAGTGTGGCAACTAAGGAGGTAATGGTTTCATTTACCATTATCAATACATTTTTATCATGTACAAGACAAACTTGACTACACAAAAGCAATCTCCTACAGAATTGTTCATATTTAATCACTCATAGTTTGCAAAAATTCCTTTCAAATTATACTTTTGGATTTTTTAGTAATCTTTATTTTAGTTTTTTTTTTTTTCAAACCAAAAACTGTACAAAAAATACCTTTTTTCCAGATATTATTTGAATTTATTTTTATTTGGGTCTTTCTGTCTGTGTGTCTTAATATTTACAGAAAAATCTGCGGTGTTGTTTGGGCTATTTCCATACTGTGATCAGACTACTTCCATTTGATGTATATGTGCACTTACTATATGAACAAATATTTCATCAAGAGCATATGAAAAAGTGTGCAGCGATGTGAACATCATCACCTTACACACTGATAACTGTAATGCATCTATCATATATCCAACAAATACAATATTTCTAACATTTCAACATGATCATCACTTTTCATCTTTTGGCAACTTTAAACACTAATCCCTTCAACAGTAACTCAATTAGCCAAGCTATTGATTTCTTACGCAAAGTTAAACCACTACATGGAGTTCAGAATGAAAAGGTTAAGATTGAGCTACTTTTTGTGGTAACACGTTTGAGTCATCTGTTCACCGCTATTTACTGTAAACAGGTCCAAACTCACCGTTGATAACAATGGCTTTGGGCTAGACCATTGTTGAGAAAGGGATTACCAACTCTAACAGAATGTCAACAAAAGTTTTTAAAAATAGTTCATGACATCTTAATGACTTAATACAGCTATTGCCAGCTTTAGGAGTTGACCATGTTTATTGTATCTGTAAATTCATCAAGAATGGAATAATAGACATGGCTATGAAAATAATACAGAGACATGAGAAGGTTGAATTCATTCAGCGTATGAGACATGGGTCAATATTCCCTTTGTGACATAAGGAACCATGATGTATCATTCATGGTTTGTTGTTTGCTTCAGTCTGAAAACACTTCAAACATTTATGGATATATCAAAATGCTTAAAAACATGCATGATTATATTGAAAAGATAAGTGTGGAAATGATAAAAATTTCTTAGCGAAATTGATCAACAAAAGAAAATGCACGAACAAGGAAAATCACAGATAACTATATTTACTGAATGTTCTGTACCATTTTGCTGCTAAATTTGAATCGAAAGATTCATTGTCATTATCTCACCAATTAATTTGGGCAAAAATATGACAGTCTTTCATGGCACAATATCAAAGTCAAACTAGAAGTATGAGACACCAACTATCTACATAAAAGCCACGGATCAAGAGCAAGATATTATCTACATCTACAGAATATACTGATACTTATGAGGTGATACAGTGGTTGCATCAATTTGTAATTATAATGTAAGTTCATTTTCATATCAGTAATTATATGACTTCAAATAATATTGGAACGATATTACCGGTAGCACCATTCACTTGCTTTTGTAAAGGTACATGTATTTAACAATAGGATTTCATATATTGTTATTGATGGAATATTACAGGGTAATTTATAAATAAATCACACCTACAACAAAAACATGCAGTTCTCTAAAAGAAAGGAAAACAACTTGAATCTTATACTTGTTTCTACCATGGCTCAAATGAACATAGCAGTACAGGCATGTTCTTAAGTAGAGACATGGCATTCAAATTACAAAATATGAATAATGAAAAAGCAAATACAGTATCTACCAATATTCACTTGTCATATTAAACATTAATATTGTGTTCAGTAACATATCAATTTTGATATCATGTAGAATAAGCTTCATTGTTGTTTTACATGCTCCAGATGTATCAATGATCAAAAATTGCCCACTCTGGAACATGATTCACAGACTACATTGATGCTGATACTTCATGGACTAAAACAGCCATAGACTTTGAGGGTCATACAGTGTAATGAATTCAGACAGGTACTCACTGGCATGTATACTGTACAGTATAATCAACCAATACACTTTCAAAGAATTCCTTCAAATAAATGCTTTGTGTTTGCTGGGGCAATTTTTGACCACTGATATGACGAGCATTGGCATTCATAGACATATAAATACTTTGATAGAAGTAATCTGCTCACAGATATATGTTGAACTGTTGCTTGATAAGCAGTGCATGTGTTTCTAAATTGCCCAGTTTCTGAACTTCTTCCTCACTGTTCATTCCAAAAGATGCCCTGTTTGACTGTTACCATTGTGATTATATCTGAAACAATCAAAATGAATACATGGTAAGTCTGACAGATCAATTACATACAATCTCTACAAGTATTGAAACTGTCATTTTACAGTGACTCTTGGAAAAATATATGTTATCATTGACAGGTAGAACTGCAGCTTGTGATGAATGAAATGGCACCAATGTCGTAACTATGAATGGTTTATAAATTGGCTAATTGTGTATTTTGTAAGATGGGATGGTGTGCAAATTCCATTTGTATATTTTCCTTGCTGGTGCATTTAGTAAATCTGTTACACTGCATATTTTGCTATCTGGCAAATCTATTACATTGTTGGATTTTGCTAGATGGCATGGTTTGCATTATGGAATCATCAATTTTTGTGAAACTATCCTGGAAATAATATGGATGTATAAACTGCTTTCTTTCACTAGCTTCAGTATTGTACATCATTTCTGAGAACCAAGCAGGGCGTGTATATCAACAGGCTGCTGTGTTAACCAACTGCCACTGTTTTCTCACACTTTGAGGGTATTGGGACCTATCTACATACAAAGCCAGTTGTCACAGATTGTGTAACCCATTAACTATCGTATATTGCCCTATCTGTGCACTTGGATTTTTGTATTATTACAATGTATAAAGCAAAGCTGGAGTATAAGGAACAATTTATAATGGAGACAACTATTGAAGCATGTCATGAGTCAGTGAGTAACAATGAATGACTGTACAGCATGTCATGTGTTAGAAGAAAAGCAATACAAAGATTTTACAACTTACATCATCTATATCATCTACATCCGCATCAGCGTCAAAGTCAAATGTGATGTTGTCATCTTCTCCCTCTTGATCCGGACCCACTGTTTCATTTATCTTTGCATTCTCCGGAAGTTCTCCGTACAGTTTAAGATTACGTGCTTCATCTGGTGTATATTTTAGAATGACATCTGCTTTCTGGTCTTGAAAGTCTCTTAGTCCAACCAGGATGATATCTGACTGGTTGATCCAAACCTTTCAACAAACAAATATCAGATAACTATCTGGTCATGTTAAATCAAAGAGGTCAGAAGGGTTTTTCCTTGCCATACCCCCCAGCTATGAAAACCTACTGACAACTGTATCACCACTTTCACACTTTTTGTTGAATTCTTTCACCTACTGTAGAATCAAATCACCTTCTCTTGCAATGCATTACATGTGTATGAAGTTTACATACCCCTCAACACCAATGTTCTCTCTAGCATGTCTCTCCACTTATTCTAACACACGATATCAGTTACCATACTTGAATTGACTGACCTTCGCACAAAACTAAGCAAAAACCCTTCTTACATCATAGTACTGGCCTTTCCATCAAAGCTCACATACTCAATCACTCTTGTAACACTATAGTTAATTATCTGCTTCTGAATTTGCACTTCACAAGGTAAAGAATTCTAGAAGATCTCTACAAAGTAGAAAAGGGGTTTATAAACATGCAAGGGCTTATACTTGGGTCGTATACTCTACAGGTGAGTGCTTACTTTTTTCCGGAGTTTTCCTCTAATGTGACACAGACGTTTGACACCATCAAAACATGATGCTTCCAATCGACCATTTCCCAACATCTTGACAACTTGTGCATACTCTGTGGAAGATAATCATCATATAATAGCATTAGACAGAATTTAATATTTGTTGTCTTGATCCCTTCTTGCCAATAGATATGTACAACACAGAGAGTTGAGTAAGCGACCCAGTGTTATCAATGAAGAATCACTGACGCTTGCATGTATAGTACTGAAGTGTCAATTGTGTATACATGCATATGCAAAAGAAAGAAAACTTCACAAATAAGTTGACAAACAAGTGAAAAGGAAGAAATAAATGTAGTTTAAACAGTCATGTAATGACATTACAAAATAAATGTAGGTTAAACAGTCATGTAATGACATTACAAAATAAATGTAGGTTAATCAGTCATGTAATGATATTACAAAATAAATGTAGGTTAAACAGTCATGTAATGACATTACAAAATTCCATACACACAAAAAAGTTTACATTTATTTTGATGAAGGAGAGGAAAAGGATGACTTAGATCCTGCAAGTATTTGTGAACTCTTTCAAAGTTTGACAAATCTGAAAGTAAATATTCTTGTTAAGAATGTTCAAATCTGATATTTTATTGTAAAGCCATGGATCTCCTCCACATTTTTTAGAAACAATAAAGGTCCTACATGTAAATTATTCTGTACATAGTGCATTATTAGTGAAACATACTCAAAAGCAAAACAGTGGAAATACTTTCCCTTTTCACACCTGAAATTTCATCTGGTTCTGTGATTTAATTGTAACAAAAAATTACATTGAAATTTTTACAATTTTTAAGACTTAAATTTTTCTGTTCTGATGAAAGTCAGGGATCTGTTTTTTTTCCATTGTTTGAAGTCTAATCTTGATTCATAATTGCCCTTGACAGAAATACTCTTAAATAATACATGTAAACACAGATCAGTAGTAAAAATACCAAAATTGTTGGTGTACATGAAATGGATATTGTGCCAGTGTGCTAACTGATATGGATAGAGAGTTCACCTACCTTGCCCATCTTCTTTGAATACTAATTCTCTTTTTTCAGATTCATTTTCATTCTTTCCCCTTCTCCTATTTTTTCCTCCCTTTCCTGCAAGACATCAATGACATTACATCTTAATATCATAATTAATACAAACAACTGAGGCACATCATTGATTTCTTCATCCCAGGAGCGAAGCTGTAATTAGATATACTGAATCTACTTGTACAAACAGAGTGTTATTTTACATTTATATATAAAATACATAAATATAAAATATTGGGTGTGGTACAGTGCTTTGTCAAGTTCTGCTATTTCATCCCACTTCATTCTCCACTGGGGATCAATGGTTTATGTCTCACCTATGATGCTACATGTAAAATACATGAAGTTTAACCCTTTTCCTGCCAAGCGCCCTTGTCCGTTATCCTGCCAAGTCAGTAGAAAACGGCCCCATAATATGTGCCTGCAAAAGATTGGCTCTCCTGCACGTTATCCTGCCAGGCATTTTGGCAGAAACCACCTATTTTCAGGGCAGTTTTAGCCGTACTTATACGTGTTAGACTTTGATAATTTCTACATGCATGTAGACAGGGGAAGGTGCTCAAGGGTTACTGCAGAAAGAAATTGAGGTCACCGGCTTTGTTTGCACCAGGGGCTGCGTCATTTTATTGCCGTTTCATGCTTATTTTTTCGGAAATAAACTCTTTCAGTATTGCGCACGTCCGCTAGGCACAAACATCACCTCGCTCGTCTGTTAGTCAGAGACCCTGGGGGTCGTGCTAGGGGTGCAGTAGCAAGTAAACATCTCCCGCTTTCAAAATTGGTGATTATTACTAATAAATAGTAGTATCACAGCTGTTTTTGTTCAATGTACATTCAACATTTTTATGTTCTTATGTACAATTCAGCTGAAAAAATAGTGTCAGTTGGCTACATATGTGTAGAAGATAGCCAGGCTGAGATTGGGCAACATACAGTATAAATATAATGAACTCAGAGCTCTGATGACCTTTTTTATGTATTCTGAAATGACTACAATTTCATTGGTACAAAGTATATTACAATGACTCGGAAAGTCTAGTAAACATTTTACCCAGGCCAGCTTATTACTCATTTACAAAAATACTGAGATACTTTAGGTATCCTGAGATACTTTAGCTAAAGACACGTAACTGCACGAGCTATGTAAATGTCTATGTGTATGGCTACCACTAAATATGAACAAATGTTGAAATCTAAATATTGGAACTGCTGTATGGTTAAATGCAGATACTGATCATGGCTTCTGTTATTTTATAAAACTTGCAATCAAAGCACTTTTCCTAGTTTTTGCTTGAAACACTCCTCTTCTTGCAAAAATCTCACGACATACATGAATTTACATTGTGTGTTAAAGACGGTCACCGCAAAAAAAGTAAGAATTGCGCAATGAGTCAATGACGCAGTGTTTTCCTGTAACCCTGACCGACGCAATGTGAGTGGGACAATGACTTCTTCCAGACTTCTCCAACAAACATCATACATGTCATTACATTGACGTACAAAAGTCTATGTCAGGAGTACATTTTACAGAAGAATTGGCACTTGTAGCGCACCCGGAAAAAGCGATGTATCAACTGTAGTCTGTCTATGAAAATCACGGCGTTTAGAGAATAGACTGTAAAACTTGAAGGGCTTCGTCTACTGCCCATGTTTACAGCGATCACATTCGCTGTGGCAAAATGACATTATTACATTCCAGCCGATCACTGAAAAGCTGCTGATATTAGCGGGCCAACAGTAGTTTTTTCGCAAAGAAACTGGAAGATGGTAAAACAGAAAAAACGAATATCCTGTTGTACTTAAAAATTGAGACTCAAGCACAGTCTGTTTGAAATGAAATGTATATGTATGTACACCTTCATGCTTGTTCATTTCAATATGGCGTGCCATGTCAGCTCGACTACTCCCGAAATCTCGTTCTGAGCATAGTATTACGATCAATCTGATATCTGGCATCGATAAGTAGAGGATAGACATCTTACCTTTATTTTTTGGCATTGTTCCTTAATGTGGTTCCTTAGTCAATGAGTCAGACGGAAATAGGCAGTCAGACAACCTTCAACAGGATAAAAGCCGAGATCGGTTTATTCGGTCACAAAATGTGTGCTGCGCATGTGTTCCCGAGTTGCAAAGAAATCACGAACAAACATCGCGGGTAAACTGTCATACGTAACAAACAAAATCATATGAATGCAAAAGTACATACAGAAGTAGCAGATTCGCTGATCACTGCGTCTCACGTGACTTGACTAGACGCAGCACGAAGTGTGCTTGTCACTGAGGCGGGGACCAGCCAAAAGTAGCGGACGGCCGAGCGGGGGCGCAGGTCTATGACTAGATGATGAACAAAACTGAATATTTAATCACAAAGTTTTCAAGCCTTGTAAGACTTGAAGGAGAAGAATGCATCCTGAATGCATTCATATGATGATCTTTGTAATCAAACAGCTAATTATTTGGGGTTTTTTCAAACAAGACGCATTGTAATTTTAATGCATTCACAAATGTAGATTTGTTTTGTTTGTGACTATGTTGAAATAAATTTATCTTTTAAAAAAAATCTTCATAACTGAATATGTGCAGAAAACGATTAAAAATACAAGGCACTGTTCTGAAAAAATATACATTTAGCTTGAAGAAAAGAAGAAGAAAAGCAATAAATTAATATAGTTTTTGGAAAGCATTCATGACGCGCGCATCCTATGCTTTCAAGTCTAACAGGTTTGAAAACTTGGTCATATTAAATGTCATCGACTTTGTACAATGTATTCATCCATGCAGATGGATAACCTGTGGGTTGCAAAAGATAGGATTGAATGGTAACCTTAATCCAATCAGGGCAAACTGAGGTTCTTATATTCGAAATTGTGTATTTCACAAGGGAAATGATACAATGGATAATATCTGATGTTGCAGCATTATTGTTGTTTTCAGTTTCTCAGGCTGCTACTGTCGGTCTTTTGATATTGGCGTTGTCGTGATATTCGATAGCGCGTTTTTCGACCAAAACTAGAAATACATTTCTGCCAAATTTCTTTTCCATATTTATATTCAAATAAGACGTGTTCAAGGGTCTCATATATGAATGGCTCCTCATTCGCACTTATAATTAAGGAGGGGTCTATTCAAATTTTGAAATATTGTCACTTTACTAATTTTTACATATTGTGCTCTGATCAATTGTATCTACCAAAATAAACAGAAAAGGGGAAGGGGTTCCAGGGGTCCCTAAGTGCCCCTACCCATGCTTTTTCAATTACAAACTGGCACTTTTTGTCATTTTAGATGATTTCAGCAAACAGCTTGCCCAACACTTGTCTGGGAATATTGTCACCATTCTGACTTTGGCATGTATTGTGCTCTAATAATTTTGTAAACGAAAATAAACAGAAATAGAGGGGTGACCGTCCTACATTTTGAGTCAGGAGTCCCATAGTACCCCTACCCCAAACATTTTTCACTGCAATCTGGCCTTAAGCTTCTTCTGCAATGTTTTTGTTTTCAGTGAGGAAAAGTCCGAAACCCTTCAGCGAATATTGTCATTTTTCTGACTTGTACATATGTCGCGCTGTGATTAATTATATCAACAAAAATAAACAAAAAGATGGGTTCCTGTCTTACATTTTGAGTTAGGGGATCCCAAAGTGTTTTTTTAACTACAAATGGGGCATTGTTTGGAAAGAAGAACCTGAATTTGCAGTTGACCAACAAAAATTAAAACAATGATCAGGGTGATTGAATTTTCATATTGAAATTTTCGTTTTTTGTAAAAGCATATCACCTTCTCCAATAGTACGACTTTCATTTTCCTTTTGTTGGGCCATAGCATTGACTTTATCCTGATATGATAGAACTGGTATGTAATTTGCTTTTAATGTTTTTATATAATTTTTTTGTAATAATAACACGTTTTCTGACACCATTCATCTAGCAGCTTTCATATTTAGTATGTCCATTCCTTGTGACTTGCTAAGCTTTTGTCAATCATCTGCAGTTTCGGAGGTGCTGCACATTAGCCCACAAACATTTTTGTTTTTAATGTCAACTAAAGTTTATTGTTCTACTCCCGAAGTATATGTCGAGATATCAGTCTGTACGTGTGTAAACAGTATTTTTATTATTGACTAGTGAATTCTGGTTCGTACTAAAATTCAAAAGTGAATAATAACAATGTATTTTACAAACACTGATGGTGAGTTGGAAAGCTAAATACTGGGTGTTTCAACATGCTTTACGAATTAAAACAAGAACTTGTAATCAATATGAAAATCAAAAATAGTGGGAAAAATCATCAAAAAGCGACAGGATCCTTTAAAAAGCAAGGGGCCATAAAGACATATCAATTTTGAACTTTTGCCTTAGGAGAATGTGACGGTGTTTAAACAGTCTTGACATGGGGCTTATGAGCACAACCTTTGGACTTTGATCAGTATATTGTCGATTTCTTTCAGCAGCATTTATACTGTGAAGTTAAGGCCATTACCACAAGTTAAGACATAGTTTTGACTTACGGTTAACGGAACTTTAAAATCATGTTCAACAAGCGTGCACTGTGAATTTTGGCCGTGTTGTCATTTTTGAGTCATCAAGCCTTAGAGGTCGAAGGTAACAAAGTTATTTTAATTTCATTTGACGGTTTTCGCTATGACTATCTTGAAGACGTGGACACACCAAACTTCGACGCAGCAATCGCAGCCGGAGTTACAGCACCGTACATTACGCCTGCGTTCGTAACTCTGACCTTACCATCACACTTCAGCATCGTCACCGGTACGTATTCCATTTAATTCACATCACAGTCCCTCTATCCACTGTGTTCACATCAAATGCAGAAAGCAGTTTACGTAAACTTCCCCCTTATGAATAGAATAACGATTTACGAGACATTTTGTGATGATTGAGGCAAACCTTAGTTCTGCAGCCATGACACTTCAACGACGTTTTTAGGGTTGTCACCATTCTCATAAGTAAATACAACAGGTTAGAAAATTGTAAGCTTGCATTCTACAGGTACTTGCTACATCGCTCACGTAGAAAGATTTTTATATATTTCCTGTAGGTGACAGCAACTGATGATAACGGTTACATTTACTACTATTACTTACTGATATCAAAGTATGCTTTGCCCAGCATTCAGAATGGCAATGACACAAGCATGATAAGGGAACTTTAAGCATTTAAAAATGATGTACACATGGGATAATGTAGAACAGTAAATGGTACTTACATAGCTAAGAAAGAAAAAAATGCTTTGATCAAATCTATGTTCACACGACCTCTACAAAAGGCGGAAATATGATATTCACAAATAGTGAGAAAGCTAATCGATTGTTCAAAAGTGTTGCATTTTCATATGGTTCTTCTCGATTACAATTTTGCATCCCGATTTATCTGAAACTGGGAACGGAGATAGGGCTTCGCTTACCACTGGCCCCTTTTTTGCTGGCGTCTACTTCATTTGTGGTTTCAACAGACCAAATCACAGTTAAGAATTCTTTTTCTAGAATCAGTTCATTACGTTTCATTCCGGAGTTAGGAAAGAGTGAGGAAGATCCGAGAAGTCATTAACATTAGGCGTCACAATCCACAAATACAAAGAGATGGAGGTCTTGAAATACCCCATATTTACAATTAGTTGATCACAGCGCCATCTAGTGGTCAACTATAAATAATTAATTTCTTTTTATCATCCGGATGAAGATCGTCGCGTCGTCCATGACAGACCGAAAGCTCAATACGCTGAAAAACATTGACTGCTTGGGTTACAGAAACTTCATGCCGACATTTAATCTGCCAAGCTGATGAATATCTTTGGAACAGTGATCTGTTTCTTAGATAAATATTTCTCGTTTCTATCGCAGTCTACCTCAGCCCATATAACACTAGTATATGCTTGGCATTTTAGAGCCCTTTGTTGATATCACGACTGTATTAATGTCTTCATCTGTACAGGTCTGTGGCCTGAAAGTCATGGAGTGGTACACAACATTATGTATGACCCAGTTTTCAACGAAACAATTACACCAGAAACGACAAACCAATCAAAATGGTGGGACATGGGTGCAGAACCAATATGGCAGACAGCCAGATTTCAGGGGAAGACAAGTGGTAGTTATTTCTACTTCGGTGGGGAGGTTGAAATTATGGTAAGTACCTTTTCATAACTGTCAAATATACAGGATAAAGGCAATGCTGCACCTGATGTTGGGTACTTTGGTGTTCGTTTTAGCATTCTTCAAGTAACTGAAAAGCAGATTACGGTTGTACGGCTCAAATTTTGGTGTCCAAGAAAAATGGTTATATGTACACACTAGAGCCATTTAATCATGTGACTGCATCAAGTTTGCCCGGTCATACTTTCCAAAAATTGATGTAGCAAATGTGTCGAATACTTGTACAGATAAATTTGAATACGGAGACATTAATTTTACTGTCGGAGTAGATTAATCGAGAGGAATTACATCATGTATCCGCTGAATGAAAGTAAAATATGTAAAATCGAATAACATTGCAACATATTTTTGCTATATCAGATGGATTTGCTGTTAAAATGTTTACAAAATATGTAGTATCTCGTATCAAACGAAATTCATAAAAAATGGCCGACTTTGTCCCATTAATGACACACACACACCTATTTTCGTTGTCACAGTTTTATCTTCATCATAGCAATTGATAATATTCCTGCAATTACCACAGCGCTGAGAATCAAACAGAAAAGAGATGGGTACATTGACTTTGTTCAGTAAATCGTTGTCACTTGCTTCGTTTTTTCCAACTATTGTCACACATTCAGGGACTCCATCCAAACGTTTACATCGGAAACAATGACCCCACTGTTCCATGCAATGAACGCATTGATACCGTAATAAGTTGGTTTTTGGAAGAAGACATCGATGTCATAACTTTGTACTTCAACCAACCTGACAACGTTGGACATTACAATGGCATTGATTCTGATGAAAAGCGTGATATGGTGAGACAATGCGACGATGCACTCGGTTATCTCATGGAAATGATGGATGAAAATGGTTTGACTGACGTAATGAACATCATCGTTGTCAGCGACCACGGAATGTCAGAAATCTTTGACGATATGAAGATCGAACTTTATGATTACATCGACCCAAATGATGTGTACCACGTGATTGCTGACTATGGACCAGTTGCAATGATTCAACCAAAAGAGGGAAGATTAGATGCAGTCTTTGATAATTTGAGGGATGCACATCCTAATATGTCGGTGTATATGAAGGAGGATATCCCAGACAGGTTCAACTATCGAGATCATTATCGCATTCTACCAATATTTGCGATATCAGACAGGCCATGGGAAATAGCCACGGTAACTTACTAGTTTGGTGTCAATTAAAATTTGTACTCTTTGCCGACGTTTAACAGTCAATGGTACATGTAGCACAGAGTAACATACACTGTCTATGGTACTCTGTGATGTAGCATACGCCGTGAAAAGGACTATATTGTTACTACAACGAGTAACTTTTCGACCATTTTCTTTCAAATTTTACAGTAAAAATCAGGGGTCACCATGCAACTTTTTTCAATATCGATTCTGAAACATATTACAAAATTTACCGATTTATGAAATTGAAAATGGCCGCATCCAAATGTTTTCGATTTCCAGAAAAAAATGACGGCGAAATTTAATTTTGTACATGAACTTCAACTTAGTCCACAAGCATATACCAGCAATTTACTGCATGTAAAAAATGAAGTCCGAAAGTTAGTCCCCATAGGCGCATGCTACTTGAAAGGGACCTGTTGCATATCAGCTCTATGTCTGAACAAATTGATTTATTTGATACAAGTGTCAAGGAGAACAAAACACTTAAACCTTGTACATAGTCAAAGTCAACAAGAACTAATACGAGAACCGGGGATTGGGAAACTGCCGCAAAAAAGTAAACCGACTGAATAGTTGAGTTTTTCATTCATGAAATGCCCTAGCCAAATCAAGTGTAAAATCACACACATTGTGTTGATCAGGGATGGCACATTTGTTTTCATTCAAAATATTTTATCGTACAGATGAAAACTTCCACGAACAATAATTTGTCATATCAATCTGACACAACATTAATATTATTGCATATTTTCTGTTTTCAGAAATGGGTACCAAATGGTCAGGTAGGAGGCCATGGCTTTGACAACCAGGACATGACGATGAAGAATATATTTGTAGCAACTGGACCAGATTTCAAAACTGGTTATATCAGCGAACCATTCAATTCAGTAGACATCTATCCTCTGCTGTGCCAGATTTTACAGTTGGAACCAGCTCCTAATAACGGGTCTTTGGAAATCGTCAAGACTTTGTTGAACAGTAACGTAGGTGGCGCTGTGTCGTCGAGGGGGGACTTCTTCACAGTCGTCGTGAGCGGGCTTGTTTGCTTGTATGTAGTTGCACTGCTCAGCCAATCAGATTCATAAAGTAGACAATCGACCTCGTTTGACCTAAAAATCATGTCTGATAAGCTATATAAATGCATACACATGATACCATAAACCTTTACTACGGTCTGATGAGCTTGATTTCAGCAAATATTAGGTTTTGTACACGTGCATATTGCCTTTTTCACCAACATTTGTTAATGGAATATGAAGTTTAAAGTGGATATAAAGGTGACCTTGTATGGTGTGATTGCTGACTCTATCACAGTGTCACAGGTAAACTCTACATGTAGAACAGCCATTATCTGTTTACACCTAGTTCTGGTCAATGCTATAATTCCACCAGTACTGTTTACGGCGACTCCAGATTGGCCAATCATTTCAGTCCTCTTCTATCAACACCAATGTAAGACTCGGAATCAATATCGATGAATATTAGTGTCTTCTATCCCATGCTTGTTATACTTAAATATAACTTGATGAATAAAGGCAAATGTTAATAACGTTTCTGTAAATCACCATGCTGAATGAAAAGTCACAGAAACCTTAACGTGTAGTTCATATGTCAAATTAGTCTTGAAAGAATTATTATATGACTGTTTCTTCTCCGTAAAAGGAGCTGGTTTGAACTATTTCAAAAACAATCGTTTAGAATACATTCACAACCGTTGTGCATTTACGCAATTTTGTGCACTTCACAAAAAGGTCAAATAGTATCACGGCCACCGCATTAAAAATTTGTCGGCATATCAAAAGATTATAACTGTGAAAAACAACCAAATACATTGAACCCTGATGCTTAAATGTATTTAAAGATAGACTACCATCAAATTCATAGACGAAAATTTGAAATCTAAAGCATGTACGTGTTGCTCTGATAAGACATTTTCATCTAGTCTACATGAATGTGACAAACTATGTATTTGGCCCTCAATCATTCAACGTTTTTCTCTCAGTGAATAGTAAAGGAGGAAAGCAGTGATCGAGTCAAGTCACCATTCTGGCTTTGCACCAAGAACTGTATATGAAAACCGTTAATGATAATCTAGGCACAGGCTTTTCGTGTATGTATCTGTATCGCAATCGATGTCACCTTGTGCACTTTGTCGTTCCTTTGTGTATAGTAATCGATACAGAGCTTATAAATGGAAGGGCGCGATCCCGGAACTGGGATATGGCAATCCCGTGGTTCTATCGACTTTCCGGGTCCCCAACGGATAATGTACACTACACGGTGGTTCGTGGTTCTCATTGCTTGATTTGTCTTTAAAAATATCACAGACAAAGGTCCAGTTCTACAGTCCATGTATAGTAGAACGATTCAGCTTTAGATAGAGTGTGGACGCCAGGGTTCAAGTTGAACTGTGTCAAACAGTATCTGACACAAACACTGCCGTAAAGTTAAGTGATAAGCAGACAATGCTTCAGATGCTTGAAGCTGACACAAATTGTGTTTAATTGATATTCAGTTGATTGGACTCTCTGATGATTTCAAATAGTGTGTGTGGGGGGGGGGGGGTCAGTTGAATGCATTTTAGTCATACATAGGACATAATATTAATTATACTGTAAGGTGATACCGTTGTTTTCAGAGCTGAACACACTTTTGATACATGAACTCATAAAAACTAACTTTTTAAGGTACGATTGAAAATCCCCTGAGGTGATAAAAATGTGACTTCGAAACAAAAAACATAGAAAACGTTTATTTACCCGATATTCTTCAAATGTAAATGCCATATCGTTATTGTTATCGAATAATTTTGAAATTTCTGATATTGATTGAAATGTTATCGACGACAAAATAACACCAATTACATTAGTGTGGTTAAGTTCACACCATGTCTGTCTGCGGCAAATATCAATATCCTTAGTAAAATATCTGAGTTTCGAATGGTGAGATATATTATCATCTATCAGGGTCAGTCAATGCTCAAGCCTAAAGAAAACGTTTTTGGAACTGATGTGATATAAGCTACTGGATTATGGGACTTGTATCAAGTAATCTGAGTCAACTATAGGCTACAATCTTTGAAAGTAATGCTGGATTGTCTCTGAGCGTCACTCACTTGGAAATTACATGAAATAGATAAATCTGAACGATTTGAGTGTAATTTATCTTGCTTTGTCATAAATAATAACGTTAATGATACAAGCACATCTATGTGGAAAGCAATCAAAACACTTCTTTGTGATTCTGTTACTCTAAGGAGATTGACCTGGACAAACTTACAATAGCCGACATTAAAATTCTAGGGTTGCTTACATCACATTTGCAAGTCCTAGATTTAGCTTAGAATGATCTCACTCAAACCAAAACAATAAAGGCTGTTCATTAATTTTGTCTGAGAGAAAATGAATAAGTTCAATCATCAACGGCGACGATTTTCAAATGAACGGATTCACTTGTCACATGAATACAAAGTCTGAATATGCATCATAATATTCGACCATAGTGCATAAAATAGGTACCCAATATCATGTTCATATGGCAAAGACAAAAACCTTGAATTGAATCGTGGATGCTTCACAGTCTTTGACCTTAAGGCTGAGGATGGACTTTGCGGATTTTCAATGCACGGGTGAATATTTCATTCCCGATAAGTCCAGATTCTGATGTAGTGTTTACAAATTAATGTACCATGATTTTAAACTCCCTTCGCAATCAAGTATTTATTTATCATCTTATAAACGTTGGTTCTACGTGAATTTTCTTGGCAGGAAATTGTTTTTTATTCTTCGCTTCAACTTCTTTTTTCTTGAAGACAGTAGCTTGAAAGGGAAGTGGTCCAGCTCTTTTCTTCTGAGCCCTTGAAGGAGGTGGCTTGTTTTCCTTGATTTGTGTGTTTTCTGGTTTGACAGATGGTCTCCCTGAAATGACAGAAAACACTGATGGTAAAAGAGATTTGGAAGGTTAGCTTTTTTACATGTCTGCTTATTAGTCACGTGTAATGCTTGTCACTCACTCTTTCTCTATAATCGGTGATGATCGTTTCCTATTTAGAGCTTCGGTCTGTAGACCCTGGTGTTAGTATGAATATGTGTACAATTGAGTCTGTCAGACTTTCTGTGTATGTCTGTAAGTCATGGTTGTCTGTCCTTTGCATGCAAAGTCATTTTCAGGTCATTGTACTGTTACTAAAATTCTTTACGTACAAAATTGTTGGATCTCTTCGGCCAGTCCGATTAGTTCCAATTCTTTCAGTGCACGAACCAAGACTTCAACAGTAGCCTTTTTCCCTTCTTTCATCTTCCATTCAACAAACATCTGATAGATTTGTTCACGTACGTCGTAATTATTGACCTCAATTGCCGCAAGACTAGAGTCTCTAAGTCCTAGTTTTCTACCGAGTGGTTTCCATCCAGTTTTTGGATTCAGTTTATTTACAAGCACCTCAATCGCTTGATCAGTGAACTTACCTGGGAACAGAATGAGAATTGAAATGTGTTGCGCATGCGTTAACAGATACGGTTATCTATGATTATTTCGTATGGAAAAAAGGAAATTGTTAAACATATCGAAGAAACGCTTACTTTTAACTTATAATATAGCAACTTAATTAGTATAACATTCCACCACAATTTTAAAATGAGCAACCAGTACAATATGATGAGTTTGCCCATAATAAACAAGTCTAAACAATGGCCAGCGACAGCGAAGGGTTACGCTGGCTTGGAATTGTGAAATGTGATTGGTTTAGATTCTGTGTATTATAACATCGCATATCGAAGTGGTCATGAAAATTAAGATTGGATGCACTCACTGTTGAAGCGAGTGTACGGAGTCGCTATTTTAGGTCGTTCTTCGATGGCGTCTTCTTCCAACAGATCAAAACGAGGCTAGAGAAAGAAGAAAGCGAATAGACGACAATAGAGAAAATATTCTACTTTTGTGTTTTTGCAAAGTTTATGACACTTTTAATGATCAAGACTCAAAGTTGTATATATATGTATCAAAAGACACACAATGTCATGGGTGTTATGTAGATTTGTTGCATGTCATATCATGTGAATGACATATGTCATATTACTGTGAATGTCATGCATGGTATCGAATGCGACATATTTCAATATAAAATCTATCTATATGATAATCAAATTACCTCTTTCGGTATCTTGAATGGAAGGCTGGTGTACTTGTATCTTTGATCCTTCAAGAAATCTACCATTCCTGTAAAGTCTTTGCTGACGTCACGCGAAGAATTGAAATCAACAATGACCTGTTCGTCATTCTGGATATGGGAGTTGAACACCAATCTATTTGTTCCGGTCATCGAAATGCTTTGATCAGGTATTTGAAAATGGATTTCTTGACCTTCTACAAGGTCAATGTCACGAGAGGTTGGTCTTCCAACCAGGGAGGAATATCCGTCTCTTTTGGCATTTTCAACGGTGTTACGTGCTTTGTCCTTGGTTACACAGTCGATGTACAGACATTCGGGATTGTTAATGTCTTGAAGAAGTACGAACTTAGCGAGTTTGGAACCTTTCCTTGCCAGTCTGCTGGCTTCGTTTGCGATTTCTTCAAAATTAAGCCACTTCTCAGCTACAACTACAACGTAACGGCAGCGAAGTCTGTAATGTCAAAAAAGAGATAAATAGGGCATCGTAATTTACGATCAGAGAGCGCATGCCTATATTTATGAGAGAGAGAGAGAGAGAGAGAGAGAGAGAGAGAGAGAGAGAGAGAGAGAGATGTGGCGGACCTATGGGTATATTGATCGAATGGATGTTGTAATGATTTACTTACTGTGGTATCCCATGCTCGACAAAAGTTGCAGAGTTATCCCTAAAATTAATATTCGGATTGACGTCATCAGTAATATCTGTCCATTTATCATCGTTTTGGTCTCTGAAAATAACTGTCTTAAGTTCTCCATCAGAGTTCGCTGCATCGCGGCTCATGCCAGTTTCATGGACCGGTAGAGGTAATCTGAAGGACACCTTATTTGGCAAATGAGCGTCGAGTTTTATATCAAGTATGGTTCCCATCCCAAAATAGCCGTCTCTGCCGTCAACATCTTGACTGGCACGAAGTAATACGTCGTTACCAATGATGTGAAGCTAAAAGAAGAAAACATAAAACAGCGAAAGGATTAAATCAAACGTATTTTAACACGTTTGTCAACACTTCGTACATAAGGCGTAACAAGAAACGTGTCTGTTTCTGTCAACATGCCCTCAGGAAATAGGGTAGGTCGGTCGGGAACTTCTTTATTTGAGTATCAGAAACAGCAAAATTCAGCCAAATTATGCGCGACTTTTGAAAATGTGAAACAAGTGTAAGGTTTGAGCTTCTATTTTAAATAGGGTGGGCCAGGTTACAGGAAACACGCATTGAAGATTTGTCGTGGAAACTTCTGGTACATGTAACAATACTTTGTTTACTGGTATATAACCAATAATAATTTCGTACAGTGTGTACGATTAATTGAAGGCGCTTTTTCCCGAGCATATTTTTAAGAGGTAATTTTACACTTAAGATGATACTTAAAATTAAAATCCCATGAGGAAAATGAACATTATGATTGTGTCTCGTTTTGCATATTGCACAAGTTTGTTCCCCTTATAACACTATTAGTTGATTATAATTTTTTTACCAATCATTTATAAAGTGTTACCATCACAAACAGACGGCTGCACGGTCTGGCAAGGTTACCGCTTAGATAGTGAACATGTTGCCAGAGTGACATATATAGCATACATGGCGTCGAGGTTTGTATTTAACCAAAAAAGATTCGATAAATTTAGTCTGTGGCTTACCTGCATACTTAGTATGACGTCATTATTGTTGTATTTTGTTGCTTGAGAACACACTGATATGTCGTTGTTTATGCAAGAAATATCTAAAGTTTCGATGTCTGAAACGGAGACTGTGAAAACCTGTTGCCGTGGTTTGTTTATAATTCGGTTTGCTGTGAAAATACCCATCTCCGCTTTGGTAGAAGTCCCTTCCTAAAGCAAATGACATAGTGTTTCTTTTATTAGCAACTTGCAAATACATTTAAATTTCGAATGCTTAAATTTCAATAGGTATATCAGCAAAAGTTAAAAAATCATCGCTCTCAAATGATATTTTTGGTCAGAAAATACGCCAGTGTTGGTGAAATATTTGCAATATATTTTCTTGCTCGGTTTCAACCTTTCTTCACCGATTTTTACCAGAATTGTGTCCATGAATATTTTCAAATCGGTTTAGATAATTTTCCTTTTTTATATTTTCCTCTTGCTATATTGGTATAATTTTCGATTTGCTCCACTCCTAGAAATACTTAGTGTCATGTAGTCTGGACAATGATTTTTTTTTTTGCTAACATTGTATATTGCACCCAATGTGTTATGTTTTACATGGCTATACTTTGTATTCCAACGCACTTTAGGGAGAACATGAACGTGTGTTGTTTTCTTGATAAAAATTAATTTAAAAACATGAAAAGCTCAAAAGTTACAATATTGTCTGTTTAAACAGCGTGCCTACCGTCCAAGTCTTAAGTTCTTTTTCTCGATCTCCATATTTTGATCTTACGACAACTTCACGAGTCTTGTCAGCTAGAACATCGTTGTCGGTTTCAAACGCAAACGTTATCGGTTTTTGGAAGGAATATCCTCGGGGACCAAACTCGATGTAATCACTCATAGGAACTTCGTGATCTGACAAGGTTATTGGATCCTGGGGTTGAGAAAGGGCTTTTGCAGTCACATATAGTTCTTTGCTGAATGCATTTGGTGGTATCTCCAGCTGCATTGTAGAATCCAGGGCAATTACTGTGACTTCCTGTTTGAGGTAAAAATGAGTATTAGATCGATGAGATGTTTTTGATTGCCTTGATAACTGAGTTCTCCATGGAAATTTCTCATTTTTCTTTCAAATGTAGCGAGCTATTGAAGCTTGCATACGGTATACGATACAACTATTACAGATCAGATACGATCTTTTGAATCGCGGTCAAAGTCACACTACTTGCAGATTCCATCAATTCCATTTTTCACTTTGCGATACTCAGTGTATGCGATGTCAAGGGGTTGAGATATTGCTAAAATCATATCAGAAACTTCCACGTATTTTGAAGCCCTTTCGCTAAACGACATAAGTATTTTTAAATCTCTAGTTAATGCCATTCTATGGTATCGATGGAAACAAAGTCTATGTTAATCTTTCTTACAGGCCGAACAATAAAGCTAATACACGTTTGATGAAAACATGACAACGCTACGATCTTTTTTAACGATGAAATAACTCTCAACTCGTGTCAACAAATACCTTATCGTTTGGTTTGACTTTAAATGCACGACACTGGCCTCGTCTAAACTTTCCGACCATCGACTCCTCATCGGTTGATCCTTCGTTACTAACACTTGAAGATACTGATGATGAAGGTCGACTGTCTTGGCGACTTTCGACCCGATCTGAACCACTATCAGTGTCATCTTTACCTGTTAATACCATATTTGGAAAAATAAACCCACGTAAATAAAACAGAAACATTCCTACAATTTCAGCATTTAGCTAGGTTGTGATATTTTCCCAAATTTTAAGATGACGAGTCATGTATGCATATATGCCGACATATAAGTCACATGATGCAAGATTTGTATTGCTTCTTCATAAATGTTTCTTAAACTATTGTCATCGTGCCAATAAGATATATACATTTGTTACAAGAAATCTACAATAAACATTCAAGTACCAATCATATCTTCGTTATATGGGTTTTTTACACCATTTATATTAGTCACTACCTGATTTTTGTGATATTTCTGAAACTGTAACATTATATTTTATTGATGATATCGCTCTATCAATCTTGAATTTAAGTAGATTTTCCCGATTTCTTTTCATCTACACTTTGACTGTTTTTTTGCTTTTCATCTATCATTTCTTCAGCGCTGTAATTCTGAGGGATAAGACTTGCATGGCTGACACTTCATCACGTTTTTTGTCAAAATTTCTCAAACGTGGTCCTTTATATTCGCAATGTGCTTAATGATCCGGAAATAAATGACTTTACAATTCGATGTAACACATCGATGCAGTGCAATCTGCAATGATGAAAACTCGACATTTAAACAAAAGTATCATATGATAATTGACAGTATGCAGTAAGAGGGATCTAACGCCTTCTATTCGATGCGATCTGCTCTGAGCGTGAACAAGGCAAGACAAAGTGAGAAAGATAGTTATAGCGTCAAAATCATAGTGTTTGCTGTATGAAGTTAGATGTTTCCGTACTTCATCGTTTCCCCAAACCTTTATTCTACAATAATTTGTTGTATCACATGTCGCATAAGCTTTCAATCACTTGAGCATTTATACATTTAGCAGACACCAGTATAACATTCAAATCGACTGTAGCCGTTTCTTGAAGCGGATTTTTGAGACCGCACCTTTCGTTTACTTCACTTGAGTTGAAAAGTCGGCTTTGTGTACACTGAGACATGATCAGGGCTCTTGAACTATGGCAGGTCGATCGAAACATGAAAATAAATTAATTTTCATTTTATGTTACTATTATTATATTCACTCGACATATAGTTTATGTCACCTCCGAGTCCGTCAGATAAAAAAGCAATTTCTAACAAATGAACTGAACTAATACACCCAAGCTCTCCAATAATTGAATTAGTTAGTGCAAGAGTAATAATGATTTACTTGGTTTATTGCGGAACAAAATGCCGATGTAGTTAATATAAACTCTAAATGGAGTAATAATATAGTAAAGTTTGTTGAAGCGTAATAACACAAGGATTAGCATATTTCAAAGTCTGTCTACTGTTTGTAACATTGTCCTCAAGATATCAAGTGTCCAGAACAATAGCATTGGCGGGGAACTGCTGAAAGTAAGGCACAACTGACAACAGGTCAGGTAACGACAGTGTGCAAAGTTCTGCAGGTAATTTGAGTCGGAGCATGACATTTGGCATGCATCCAATGGTTTACAATAGTGGACCGTTGTGATGTATGTCCTTAGGTGTACAGGAGATTAGAATGGTATGCCAACTCTACGGTTTAAGCACCTTCAAAGTCACGAAATAATAAGTGTTACTGCTTTAGTGGATGGTAGAGCTGGTAACAAAAATGTCACGACTCACCACAGAATAAACAACTTAGATAAGTCATTTAGATTGTTAACTTGACGACGGAAAAAACATAGCAATGATCCAATCGGTGAAGATGAATTTCAATCGTGACAATGGACCACATTAAAATAAATGACATTTTATACATCCATATTCATCACAATTGAAGAGTGCTACCTTATGTCAAAAGGCACGTGTTAAACCTGCAATATATGCCTATGGGGAGGTGTCGGACTTTTAGGAAATTAATGATAAGAAATTGAATTCTCGTGTAAAATATTTTCTAAAAGCCACTTTCCTCAATATGTGGTAGCATTGACATTAATTCAGCTAACTTTACCTTCTGCATGGTGTCTGTATCGTGTTGGCGTTTGATCATTTTCTTGTGCAGATTTATCTTCCTCGACCGAACAACTCTTACGTTGGTAACGTCTGACTTCATTCACTCCTTGGGAGCAAATATCAGGCGGTGGGTCTTGTATTGGATTGCCTATCAAATCTAGTACTTTCAATGAACTCAGTGATATCGTCAACTTCGCTGGGAGACAAGTAAGGTAATTGTGTGCTACTCGAAGAGTTTTTAACGAAGTTAAGAGACAAACATCATCAGGAAGAGACTCTAGGAGATTGTGACTCAAATCAAGAACTTCTAACTCACCAAAAACCGAAATTGAACTCGAAAGAGAAGAGATTTTGTTATTTGAAATGTGAATTTCTTTCATATTTCTAAGTGCAGGAGCGCACAGCTCAGTCGGAAAATCGGCAAAATCATTCCAACCTAACCAAATTTGTGTTAAGTTATTTAATTTGCTGATACTTGATGATAGACACTTGATTTGATTTCCGGCCAAATCAAGATGACGTAACTGTTTACAATGCGATAGGATAGCTGGAAACTCTTCAAATTTGTTGGTATTTAGTATCAATTCCGACAAGTCTTGGAAATGTTTCATTTCTGGTGGTAACGAGGAAATCTTATTGACTGACAAATCAACCTTTTCAAGATGCGTTTCCTTCAATAAATATGGCGGCAAAGTGTACAGACTTTGCTTTCTCATAATTCTCTCCTTTATGACTTTTTTCTCCATGTTAACTCGATTTGTAGACGTACAAAACTACCTGCCATATAAAACAAAGTATCAGAAATTACTAGAAGTAAGATTTGCATGATCAAAACACGATCATTATGCTGAACTCTACATATTTACCTGTGAATTGTGAATGGTGTTTTGAAGATATGCACAGTGTCCTTAACACTTTTTGCTTGGTGGTAGGTAATTTTGACCCCGATTTGTACTCATATATCGATTTCTCATACATGCGGGCTTTTCTCTGTTCTCCTACACGCCCAGTATTCTCACAGCTTACCATAGTGGAAATGTAATCTCTGATTCTGAAATTGCCATTATAGCAAACAGTACTCACAGCGTGGTATTAATCGTTGAAAAGACTACAATAGAGGTTCGCAAACTATTTTACCTATTCAGGTGACTCAACAAATACCACTATGTTTTAAGATTTGAAATTTACAGCTCTTCTATTAAGAGTTCAATTCTCTTTGGTGACAGGTTTGTTCTCGCTGAAGTGTTTCTTTGAAGGGTCGATCCTTCATCTTAAAAATACCTTGAATGTATATCAAAACTTACCGTTACCTAGTACTTTTTGTCACGAGATGGCAGAGATGGTTGGAAAGTTTGTGGAGTACAGTTGGTCTCAAGCTTTGTTTCCCTCCAGGGTTTTTGTCCATGTATAGACGTGAAACCTGCAGCAAAGTGACGAGACTGAACAGTTTGCATACCAGTTTGTGAGCACGTCATCGATTGATGACCTTTGACATTTACCTGCTTGTTGATAGCGTATTGGGTTATTGCCTATAGTTTTACATCACGTGACATTTCTCAATAGGCTTTGTGTATAAGGTATTTTCCCAGGTAATACCTACTCGTACTTAGCCTCATTACGTGCAAATTGCTGGCATCAGACATATTTTCGGTAACAAAATTTAGTTTCGTCACTGTGGCCAAAGTGAACCTCAGACCAAACCTATTTCCTGTGCATATCTTAGACTTGGTCTTCACCAATGTTTTTGAATACCTACGTTGAGTACCCATATATGTAGAAGGAACTGACAAGTTAAATAGTCAACAATTTATGTTTTCTTTGTTTCAACACCGTTTCCATTCCGCCAGTTTGCTTTCACTCACAAGCAAGTATTGTGGTATTGTGAAAAAAGTATAAATCACACGTGATTTCAATGACGTCACGCAACTCAAACTGATACAACTTGTAGTAAAAATTCGCTTTCTCGCTAAGATCACCTTCCTGTAAAACTTTAAGTGCAAGCAGAGCAGAGAAAATTATTGCGATGAAAAGACAGATTAATAAAAAAGCAAAGATCCTACTTACCTATTTTCTTTTTAGATGAAAGCAGTGTCTATTTCTTGTTTGCCTCACTATAGTTGAAAGTACTGCATGTCATTTTGACACCGCAATCTACATTATAACCTGATTTTTGTATGCACCACATACAAATAAATGCCTGTGCATGCGCACTCTGACAACAGCCAGTCCTTCAATCCTTTGCTTTTGTTGTGCAATGATGAAACGACAGTAGACTGTACAACTTAAGCTGAACGAAATTCTTGCAATATCGCAAGCAGTTGTCTTTCCGCCTCTGAACGTTGAACAGGAGCAAAAACGAAGCTTTCAGTAGAATAAGCTGTTGGTAATCGATTTCTTAGTGTACGGACAGGTATTTTCCCTCGTTTTAGTGAGAGAATAACCTACGGTGTTTTTTATCGTCAGTGGGCGAGGAAGTTTTAAACCTTTTGCTCAGAGGTCGGGCAGCGAGGAGGACTCAAATGTGGCTGGCATGTAATAAACAGAATTTCCTCAAGAGGGGAGAGGGAAAGCTAACGAGTTATTTGGTCAGGGCGATAAGCTCATGCACTCGTTGGTGATCGGCAGAACAAATTAATAAAGCGGATTGGGGGAGGGGCAATTTTTTATTTTATTTTATTTATATATTTATTTATTTATTTAGCACAAATAACAACAATATAAAAGAAAGAACAGACCTATAAAATACACAGACACCTGCAAGGAAATATTTGTGCATGGATAACACAGAAAAGTCCGTGGACTTATTTCCACTGTGGTCCAATTTAACTAAGACTAGACAACCTAATAAATAATATAGATGTCGCAAAATAAAGTTACAGAAAACTGTACTAAAATGAAAAACCTGAACAAAATCCCTGCTGCCGGTTAATTAATGAAAACTCTGTCAAACGAATCTCAATTGCATATATACATGATAAGATAGAAAACCTGCAACCATTTTAATGTACAAATTAACTGTAAAAATGCCTCTTCAGCAAACGTTTAAAAATATTGTTGATGAATTCTGCCGTATATTACATGGCAAGTGATTCCACAATTTCGATGTAGAATAGTGAAAGCCAGTTTGAGAAATTTTGCACCGAATGGAATGTAAATAGACAGATCATTAGGGCGAATATTGTAATTGTGAACGTTTCTTTTCATAAGTAAAGAAGTTGAAAGATAAGAAGGGCCTTTCCCATGAATAATCCTATGCATCAAATTTAATTTTAGAAATGCAACTCTTGTATCTACCGGGAGCCACCCTAATTTTTTAAAATGAGAACCATCAATATGTGTTTGTGGATGCAACCCTAGTACAAACAGAATGACTTTATTTTTATGTAGTTTGCAGACTAGACGATGTTTAATGTATGTTTTCAGCCCAAGCTTAAGATACCAGTGGGCACTTTCATAATCAAACAAACAAATTATCAGGGCATTTGCCAGGAGTTTTCTTGAGTCGGTATCCAAAAAAGTACTTTTAGGGTAAAGAAATTTTGATTTTGAATTCGCCTTATGTATCACTGCCAAGCCATACTTTTACCCGATAACCTTTGATCTAAATCAGCTCCTAAATAATTGACAATATCCCTGGCAACGATGTTAGTGCCATTACACGTTATAACGAGTTTAGAACTTCTTCGCAATTTATGGCTAGACCAAACAGTTAAAGTTTCATTAGCTGTATCTTCTGGCGATTTTTCCGTTAGTTTTGATTGAAATGATCACTGGCTCATGTTGAAGAGTCTGTCAAATAACAGAGAATCGCATATTATTCGGAAACATTACGTGCCCGACAACTAAATAACATGTGATTTTACAACGAAAATTTCAATTTTTGTCCGGACAGAAATACAAACTCTGTTGACACGCGGATTCCAACGTAGGCATTCTTCTGCACCTGCGCGAGCCATTTACAGCAATTTAAAAATAAATATTCATTACTTATGCCCGGTACTTACGTCGTAGTCCATTGTCCGAACACGTTGCGTAGCTAGATGTCTAGCAATCCACGACGCAATGTTGTTTTGATCCCGAAATAAAGGTGAACTTGTACATCTCGCGTGATCGCGGCGTCACCATATCTGCGTTCTCCCCAGCACGCTGAGCATGCCAGACGTCGACAAACGAGCTCAGAAGGGCAACACGTTTGGACAAAAATTAGCAGTTTTATGTGGCTATAACATCACTAATCATGTTTGTTTCTTCGTAAAACAACATTTTGCAACAAATATGAGCCTCCAACATGGAATTTTCCGGGGTAAAATTTGGTCAAAAGTTACAAATAATGGCCCTTTAACAGATATGGACTGTTTTCTTTGAAATACTATAAATAGATAGCTAGGGTAAAGTGTCAGGTACACACGCGACACAGGTAAGGCTTGCGTAATGAGTAAAAGTTTAATACAGTACATGACAGTTATTAATCATATTCATAACTTCTGGACGAATAATGCCTGCAGTACCCTGTGGACAGAGTAAACAGGGTCATCATTCTCACGCTACAGTTTGAAGGGAGGGCCATTTCATTTCGTGCTTGTATCAGGGGGAGGGTCACCAATTTTGTGCAAGGATATCGAAAAATCAATTTTACTCTGGAGCGCCGCGCTGAAATGTGAATGCACAAAAGTATTAGACTTTAAAGCGTTTTAGGAAATTATGAAATGCATAGATAGGTCACTGTAGTTTGAACAGTATACTTGTATTGACAAATACATCCTCTGTATAGCAGTCAAAATCACATACAACAATTTGAGTTTTTTTTATCAATTTTGATTGAGAAGAAAAGTTGTTTGGGTTGTTTGACTGCTTCATACGTGCTGAAAGACGAGTCAACTGTACAAAACCTCAACTCTGCTTTCAGCCATACAAGATTAAACATTCAGTGAAACACTTAACAGCCCCTATCAAAAATATCAAGTTCTGTGAAGAAGGACATAAGGGACCGTTCAGTTTTTACGGCCGGGGGGGCGGGGGGGCGGCAAAATCCAGGGGGGGGGGTCATCATAATTTTGGAATCCGCGAAGGGGGGGTCATCACTTTTTCACTGGTGGGAAAGGGGGGGTCACCACATTTTCAAAAACATAATACCTACAATAAAGTTCACTTTTATGCCATGGCCATGATCGACCCTCTTTACCGGCGGGCCGCCTTCGGCGGCCCACTACAATAAATATACTTTATGTATTACCCATGACCCTCTTAGCTGGCAGACGCCTTTTGCAGCCCACTCCAATTAGGGTTACTTCATGCAATGGCCATTATCGACCCTGTTTACCGGCGGGCCGCCTGCGGCGGCCCACTACAATAAATTTACTTTATTGTAATACCCCATGACCATCTTAACAGCCGGACGCCTTCAACGGCCCTGTTCAGTAAAGTTTACTTCGTGCAATGGCCATGATCGACCCTCTTTTTACCAGCGAGCCACCTTTGGTTGCCCACTAGAATAAAGTTGACTTTACATAATGGCCCATGACCCTCTTAACCGGAGGGCTGCCTTTGGCGAACCACTCCAATAAAGTTTACTTTATACAATGTCCATGGACATAAGTTGTCTATGGAAATAATTGCCTTACAGTCGTCCTAATTAACAGACGTTTGCATGGATGTGGCTGAGAAGTTTGTGCACTGGCATCTCTGCTACACGAATAAAGTGCGCCGCTTACCGGAGTTCAAATCCAAACCGTGCGGGTAAATTTGACATATAGGTTTTGGTTATTTTTCAGCGGGGGGGGGGGGGGGGGGGGGGTCATCAAAATTTTTCGTCTGACAAAGGGGGGGGGTTCATCACTTTTTCGCGAAGAAGGCAGGGGGGTCTATATTTTTTTGAACACCGGCGAAAAGATTTTGCCGCCCCCCCCCCCAGGCCGTAAAAACTGAACGGTCCCTAACAATGTATTTGAGAGGATTCGAGTGTTGTTTGAATGGACCAACACTTTTCTTTAATCTTTTAAGATCATTCACGGTCGCTCATTTTCATGAAAGTACGGTTTGTGTTTTTAATGCAGTTAAAATTTTTAAAACCGTTCAAAACGCAATCACTTCCCTGGTGGACTACAAAAAAATTATAAGAACTGCAATTTCCTTTATATTTATTTGTTGTGAGACATGAGTTGTTACGAGAAAAATTATAAGAGAAGTTAAGTGTGCCAGCTTGCATTTTTAGACATGGCACAACAATACTCGTTTACTTTGTGCCGCATTATGTTTTTCAAAGCAGTAATGAGCAGACTGGGATTAGTCGACAGTAATTTGACTTTCGACACAGATTCTAACTGTAGCTGACACGAGTGATTTCATACATACGCATACACAAATTGCTAACAGATTCTAATTAGATTGTATAATCATAAAAAGGCGCAAAAACTTGCTCGGTTTACACTTTTCTTGGATGGATTTACAGAACAAGAAATTCTCTAGCAATTTCACTCTGAAATAGAGAATAATCATGATATTGTTTAATGAATATATTTCCTGTATTTCCAACAATGCCTATCTTTTATAGAAATATGAGATACTAGAATGATTTATTGCATTTATTGCATTTTTCTAATTTCTAGATTCCCGTCAAGGAAGAAGCGGGCGCTGAACTACTCCTATGTTTTCTACTCTTATCGGAGAGTAATTTCTGTGCTAAACACCCCCTCCCCGTAATCTTGAAGTCTGCAGAGATTATTTGCAAGGTAAGCAGGTCGTTGACACTGGGTCATCGTAAATGTAACAAGCCATGGCAAATTGTGTGTATGGGTGCAAAGGTTGATGTCTACTCTGCAGGCTTTGTCTAATCGAACATTCTATATTCAATTATGTCTTGGGCATTATGTCTACGTTCGTCAAGTTTACCTTCTCTTATTAGCTTCGCCGAATTGCGCCACACATTTACTTTCCGTATTTGTCTTCTGTTGTAAACATCGCGACACCCAGCTGAACATCTGCAATTGCAGATATTCATGATGCTTACCTACAACTGACCAGCTGCAAACGCAAAGTCTTCATGTTCGTAGTTCACAACCTACTCACACCATGCTGAAATACGACGACATTTTGACCGAAGTAATAGGTGAATTTGGAACTTACCAGAAAAGATGTTTCCTTCTGACAGCCCTTCTAGCAGTGCCAATTGGTATGATAGTATTATCAACAGTGTTCATACAAGCGGAAACAGATCACTGGTGTACCATCACAAACTATGAGACTTTGTTAGATGAATGTCAAACCTTCTTTAATGGTACTCTTGATTGTGAATCAACTCTGAGGAAGTTTGCCCTACCAGAAGAGGAAATCATCGGTACCTGTGAAGGCTCGTGGAAATTAAGTCGCTGCCACAAATATGACTTGAACATTTCTGATTTCGGCTCAATCTTTGAACTGAGTCATGAAAATTCAACCCATTTAATCATTGACTGTGATGAAGGTTGGGAGTACGACACATCGATCTATGAATCCACTTTTATTCAAGAGGTAGGTAAAATTCCACGTTTGTATTTGAACAAATTAGCTGACTACTGCCACTGAATGTCGGTCAAGACTGAAGCCATATCACTTTAAAACAGCTGCTGTTTAGAGGCATATATTATGGTATAGATGTCTTGTTGAATTTCGGTACAGATATGACTTTGCTGTTATTGCCTCGCGAAATACCACAGGTGTACGTACAATTCTTCATGGCCAAAGGTATGTTTTGGTATAGATATGTACATGTGTTGGCATCATTTGATTGAATGAAGTCACTTGTCAATAAAACGCGAATGGAAGCCAAAATCTGCATATCGACAGCAGTTTCACAGCATATTGAGAGCCGTTCCATTTCATATTGAGAACAGCTTTAGTTTGTGGTCATTCTCAGGTCTGTCTTATCAAAAAGTGTCATTACAATCATTGCAATGGTCGACCTTGCATGCCTTGGCACTATTTTTCAAATACTGATTGCTGATAAAGGAGTTCACAGGGCATATCTCTGCATACACTGAAGTGTGCAACTCAAATAACAACTGCCATCCAGTTTTCAAAATAATGGTCATAGGTTGAGACTTTTTGCTTTTGTGTTGTACATATCTCGAATCATAACGTTTTGGTTTTGGAGCACGCTTTAGTTGAAACTTTTGTAACGGCCACGAGTATCTTACCAGTCGACGTGATATACATACCAGTTACAATTTTAAGTAGACAAAGCATGTCCTTCATCGCCTTTGTATGAGGGACAATGATCTGATCAACAGCAGTATCAAGGTTCGCATCAGGGCCAGTACTTCTCTCCATGAAAGATAAACAGCGGTGAATTTACTGTGTTATTTATCTAAAGTGCCTGGAACAACACATATTTAACGATCTCTGAAAGAACATTGTTTTATCAAGGACAACATACATACCCTCAGACAACTAACACTGGGTATGTATATATTTCATCAAATCAGGCATAGAGTCTCTGTGTTATCCTGGACTCTCTTCCATAATGAAAACCAATGTCGACTATATCTGTCGTTTATTTATTATATTCAGTTATCCAAATATGGCGTTTTTCACATATATAGAAATATCTTTCGAGATCGGCCACAGAACAATTACTCATTTGTCACGTCACTCATTGATTAAGTAGTCGTCTGCTTTCCAAGGACACTCACCGCATTCAATTAATCGTATTCGACGTATTCTATATACCCACCAGAATTGTACCTCTTTCTAAAATCACGAAGGATTTCAACCTAGTTTTGTATCGGACCATTTATTGCCTGTATTCCGACGAAATAATTCAGAGATTTTATCATCTCCCTTTTAAATGTTTATATTCTCTTGGTCCAAGTTATCTTTCCCATGCGATTAGGACCTGGGGAGAAATTACAGGGGTGTCTTTGGGGTTGCTATTTTCCGCGCGCGCAAGCATTTTTGAAGAAGGGTCATGAAATTTGGCGCATGCATTTAGAAAGGGCCAGTCACCATTTTTTGCACAAACATAAGAAGGCAAGATATGGTAAATACAATCCAATAGCCTACTGTACTCAAAGTAGTCAATAAAATCATTAATTGTGAAATGTAATCTCTTTTTCATGGTGCGATTGAAACTTTAAATACGAGTAATTATTTGTAAACTTTCAAAAATGTTCTTTGATTTGAAATGTCAAAGGTCAAATAAAAAATGATGAGTTAGCTTAATTATAATATTATTAATGTGAACTGTAACACTGTTTTGTTGATACTCGACAAATTTAACGATATTTAAGCGACTCGGTGAAAAAGTCAAGCTCACAAATAATATGATAAATACTAAATGAGTGCATATGACGACCAGGGAAGCAATAATGCCGGAGAATGTTCACTGATAAACTCATGCAGATCAATTTCAGTTGAACTTAACTTTGCGTTGAAGAAGATATATTTATTTTGCAGTTCAACCTGGTATGTGGGCAAGGCTTTCTGGTGGCTCTGTCGACAACCATCTATCTGTCCGGAAGTACTGTCGGCTCCTTGTGTTTAGGCCCTCTATCAGACAGGTGAGATTATCGTTGACGAAAAATCAGTGGTTCTATCCATAACTGATATCAAGAGCAATTTCGCAAAATGAGAGTGGGAGTTATATACACCAAATAACTTCTATTTTCGGTTACTCTTTTAATTTTCTGGTCAATTTGTATAATGCATGCTTTATGTGTTTATTTCAGATATGGTAGAAAACCGACGTTGCTGGCGTGTTTAATCGTATCGATTGTGGCTTGTGTTGGGACAACGTTCTCTCCCCATTATATTATTTATATCGCTTTCAGGTTTTTAACAATGTTTGGAGCTATTGGGATTTTCACCCAGGGATTTGTTCTCAGTGAGTGGTAATTCATTTTACGTATTGGTTATGTCGCCAAATGGCAAAGAAAATAATGTGCCTAAAGAGGAGAAGGTTATTCAAATACTTTGATAATTCGAATAAAAATGCATTTAATACATCCATATTGCACTTGTTTACATCATAAAACACCATAGAAGCATGGCCGACAGTAATATCATAATCATCATTTATATTAAATCACAAAAGCATGGATACACCCTTTTTTTACAGGTGCTGAATTTGTCGGCCCATCACGACGAACTTTCTGTACAGTAACATTTGTGTGTTTCTATGCTGTTGGTGTGGCTATTTTACCAATCCTGGCATACTTGGTTCACAAGCAAAGTCTACTTCCACTGGTAATAGCAGCTGTCCAAGTATTGTATTTACCATATTACTGGTAAGAAATGAGGCATGCATCTCCCTGCAAGAATGAAGTTATTACAATGACAGAGCGGATTAATTCTTCAAAACTTACAATAACCTGTATACTTAGTACATCCATTAATTAGAGTTGAGGCTGAACTAGATTACTTAACGTTCATTTTAACTGCCTTTAGCCTCTCACTTCGACGACCTTTATATTGACATATTTATCGTGTATTGCAACATTATAAATTTTAGGTGAATAAATATCTATATCTATGATAGCGATCTTAATAACAGTATAGGTTTTGTAAAAGTCCACATTTCAAAAGAACGTCAACCGCTTCTACTATAGTGGCTTTTTGATTCGCTTCATGTGGCGGTGACATTCGAACCGAGGCCAACGCATTGTGTCACTTCTTGATTGTACTTGTTTGCATACCGAATGGCGAAGATGTACTTAACTATGGTTATTGAACTCGTCCTGCAAGTGAATTGAAAACTCCTCACCCAACGAACACGTGACTATCTCAAATCACTCTTTTCCAGACATGACCAGACATGCAAGGTCGTCTACATGACAAAAGTTTATTTGAAGTTATTGATTAACATGTGTAAGAATAAGTCATCAACGACGCGGAAACTTTGTAAGATGACAGTGGTTAAGAGATCGGCAAACTTTGTAAGATGACAGTGGTTAAGAGATCGGCAAACTTTGTAAGATGACAGTGGTTAAGAGATCGGCAAACTTTGTAAGATGACAGTGGTTAAGAGATCGGCAAACTTTGTAAGATGACAGTGGTTAAGAGATCGGCAAACTTTGTAAGATGACAGTGGTTAAGAGATCGGCAAACTTTGTAAGATGACAGTGGTTAAGAGATCGGCAAACTTTGTAAGATGACAGTGGTTAAGAGATCGGCAAACTTTGTAAGATGACAGTGGTTAAGAGATCGGCAAACTTTGTAAGATGACAGTGGTTAAGAGATCGGCAAACTTTGTAAGATGACAGTGGTTAAGAGATCGGCAAAATGGCAGAATGAAAAGTACATCAAATTCCTACTTAACTGATTAGTTTTTGCAGCCTCCAGAATGGCAAACTCAGTGATCTAACTTACAAGCATGCGGTTATCCCATTCTCGATACAGAAATTACACACAAATTATTCGATGTAATATATGATTTGAACAGTGAGATTCCCACTTTCATATCAAGATATTATGAAGATATTTTTAATATCTTGGATTTTCAGCCATGGTTATATTATCAAGATTGTTTCAACAGACTCTAAACGAAGCCATAAGAATATTTGTATATTTACACGGTATTCTGCACCTAATGTCATTGTTACGAATATTTTTCCTACGGTTGCAACATAATTTAATGTGCTTTATTTCGTATTTCCTGACAACTTTTCATGTTTCAGGATATTACCCGAATCACCCCGTTGGCTGATAACGGTTGGACGAACTGAAGAGGCTGTAGCTATCATACGAAAAAGCGCGGTTGTCAATAAAGTACAACTTCCTAATGGTATATTCGATGACCCATCTATGAATTGTGATAAAAACGTGAGTATAAATAAACTAGTTAATGGGGCAACATATGATTGTTTTTCATAACTTTAAAATATATAAGACCCAGTATTATAAATTCTCACTGTGCTATGTCGAAATACTAGGTATTACTCTTGCAAACACAATTATTCCATACAATATGCAATATTCTTCTTGAAAAATAAAATCTAGTCCGGACTAACAATTCACTATCAACAATGATATCGGTCACCACAAACATAAATGCTCTGTTGGCAAGTCGAACATCAAACACTTCGTCATGATTTTCGGAGTGAAAAAGAAACTGCATTTTGCAAACAGATCAAATAAATTGAAATTTCACCATCAGTCGCAGATTATGGTGGGTTTGTTATGGAAACTAAGTTATGTGTGAATGTGAACGTTAAGAATAAATCCCATTCATTCAAAATTATGATAAACAAAAGCCGACCTCAAATAAGTTTTGCTCTGCCTCATTTAAATGTGAATGGTGGCGCACTTTGCAGTGTACTTCCTACATAGGGCCGCTAGACTGTTTGTTTGAGTGATTGTTTCACTATCTTTGTTTTTAATGTCAACTACGGTTTCTTGCTCAACTCTCCAAAACATCTTGAGATACAGAGCATTCAGCTTGTCAGCTCAGCCTCCACTTGTGTACATTGCATTGTTATTGTGATCATTAGCTAAATACATTTTTAGCATGTTTTAGGAGTTAAACAAGAACTGGAAATTGACATTCTAAATAAGAAAGTGGGAAAAATCATCAAAGTTATAGCTACTGCTCCTTTAAGAACATCCATAAAAAGATACATCATAACCATAACAATCAAAAGACATCTACTCAGAAAGATTGCGTGACAAAATTACAGCAAGCTCTCAATCGGTTCTTATTGATAACGTGACTGTTTAAATGTAGCTATGAAAATATAGCACATCGGGATTTTTCTAAAAGTTCAAAAACACAAGCCAGATGGGCATGACGCGCATATCGTATGACAACTTCGGGTACCGAAGGTGAATCAGAAACACACTTGCTAATTTTGAATGAGGAGCATCTGTCAGGACACCATGATGCTGATAATGGAACAAAGTGTGACTCGCTGCTGATCAAATAATATGTGCTAGATTGGAATATAAAGCAACGTTTAATTCAACGAGACCATCCAATGATGGTGACAGATTACTGATAGGGACGCTGCCTAGTAAAATCCTTACTTCATTTAACTATTTTCTACGTTGACCGCGAATACTACAGGTGCCTCGATACTGTATTTCCGTCCACTGCGGGCGCAATATCACAACCTTTAAATTTGGCCACGAATATTCACACCACTGTGCACATGCGCAGTTTCAACAGAACGACAGTGATTGAGCCAGATTCACCTTTTTGAAAATTCACTTACCCACTCACTAGTTATTAAATATAGCACTTACAGATTGTGGATGATGTGCGAATAATTCAGAAAACGCACAACACAGCTGCTGTGTTCACTTTTACTCCTAAAAGATTATGCCTTTTCGTCACTCATGCTAATTAAATATCTCTGCACACAGTCAGAGTCCGTTGTTGTTAGTGTCCGTAAGTGAAGCATCCTTCAACGAAGTTCCTGAATGATGTAAATCGTGTAAACACTGATTGAAATTTCTCTTTTCGTCTTTACTGTCACTTTCATCAAAATTTCATACATTATTTTTTTTATTTATATATTTATTTCGAACTCCAATGAAGATATGGTACAGTCCATAGTAGTTTACAACCATATCACAATTTATTCTAAAACTGGGATTTAGTGAAAAAGAATGAACAAAATTGGTTACAGGACAAAGTAGCTGAGATAAAAGAAGGGACACGCCACCAAAACAAAACATAAAACTCAAACACAAAGGCATTAAACATTTCGAAAAACAGGAAATTGACAAACTTTGTCTTTCAATTCCAGGAAGCCGCCAAGGAAGTCGAGAAAAATAATGTGACCTTTCGCCCTTTGGATTTGTTCAGATATCCCTACACACGAAAGATAACCCTCATCTTTTGCATCAGCATGTATGTATATCCATTGATAATAGCTTGCATACCTGTCTTGTAAATTCCTAATCAAAACTTCAAGGGCCTATGTTTTCATTTAAGGTAGCTTGCGCCTCGAAAGTGAAAGACTTTCAGTTTGCCCAAAGTTTCCTCAATGAAATTTTCAACAATTCTCTAATCAAATCAAGAAAAAAATATCAGGGGTTATCATTAAAAGTTTGGTACTAGAGAAAAAGTTGCATCTACCGATATTTGAAATGAAAAATGATTACCAACCCTGTGTTAACTTTCTGGACAAGAATAAAATTTGAGATTTTCGAAAAATTAAGACGTTGGTAAACTTTCTTTCTCGGAGAACTGCAAAATTAGCGATTAGTGGTGTAAAAAATTGAGAGTTCCAATATCTGTCACTGAGGGGCATTATACCTTAAAAGGAATTTGGTGAATCATATACGGAAGTGTTGTCATGCCAACCTGAAAGACGAAGAATTCTCTAATTAAGCAACGTTTTGATTTTCGTATTGAAGAAAGAAAGTGTAGTAAAGTCTTCGTTTCAATTTTGAAACGACGACTGGTTGTAAATTCTGTTGATTATATTTTCAGGTTTGTGACCTGTCTGAATTTCTATGGGATATCATTCAACGCCTCTAACCTTAGTGGAAATGATTTCATAAACGTTGGAATAAGCGGCCTGGTGGAAATCCCATCCTACCTATGTATCATTTACCTGATGGAAACGAAAATGGGACGGCGTTATACATTTTTCTCATCTACCTTGTTGGTCTTCATCTTTTCCATGTGTTTAGTTTTCACTCCAATGTGTAAGTACATGAAAGATATGGAACGTAGGTAGTATGCGCCTCGAAAGTGAAAGACTTAAACTTTTGCTCAAACTTCCTCAAAGAATATTTCAACCATTCTCCTTCAAAATCAAGAATAAAAACGGGGTCACCGTGCAAATTTTGGTACTAAAGATACAAATGACCCAAGATTTACCGATATTTAAAAATTCAAAATGGCCGCCATTAATGTGTTAACTCTATGGAGAAAAATGAAATTTTCGAAAAACTAGCACGATTTAAAGTTTTCTTACACCAAGAGCTTTAAAATGAACCCCTACAAGTGGTAGATCAGAAAAGAATTGTAAAAGTTTGAGAGTCCGAATATCTGTCCACGAGGCGCGTTCTACCTTAATCGACATAACAAACAGGTGTCTGGCTGATGGGTGTTTGTGTGTGTCCTTGTGTATGCGTGTAATAAACTACAAATCGTGGAAACATCATCTGGTCATGGTGTAGCGTCCATACGTTAGGCCAATTGGCATGGCAACAAATTACGCCATGTGTTTACATGTATCCTTCGAAGCGAACACAAGCACCTTTAAGTTTAATCGTTTACGTCTTAAGTGAACCTGTCAATTTTAAGGCCATATAACGAGCATTTACATTTCATTGAGATGGCAGAGATACTTGAAACAAATGATCGAAAAGGATGAAGCAGCATCTTGAATTATATCATGTTACATATTAAATGGCTATTTTGGGTGTTTAATAGCAATTAAGTCAGAATTTTCTGGTTCCCTAGCAGTGTTGATGAGACACCACCACCACCGCCGCTGCATTGCATGAAGATAGCAACGAGTATTTGTTGGCATCAATGCTTTTCTTAAGAAACGTCATGATAGTTAAATGTTGTCTTTCTCAAATATCTGACAAAAACATCTTGTCTCTATCAACTCACTGTCACCATGGTAACAACATCCGTTTGTAAAGGTTCACAACACAAGGAGTGTAATCCTTGAATAAAAGTATATTTAGCGTACTTGAAAGAAATTCTGAAACAATAGCTATAATGGTATATTGGCACAGATACACTCGGCAAGCGTAAAAACTAAGAAAGGAAATTTGTCTCTTCAATGGTAAAATTGACGTAAAAGAATACAAAGCTAGGATACGGACGGCAAATAGTCACATTCTCCGAGTTCATTTATTCGGACCCACTACTACTGCATTTATTTTTATCGACAGGTGATGGCATAACTTGGCTGAGGATAACATTTGCGATGATTGCAAAGTTTGGCGTCGCTGGAATGTACACAATTATATGGTTTATCGCTGTAGAGTTATACCCTACGTCAGTCAGGTGAATACTTTTCTCACACAGTGAAAGGTGGCTTAATTGTGTTATACCTTGGTAGAATTGTTTATAAAGTTGTAACTGCAGGTATACAATTAGTATATTAGGTCATGGGTAGTCTATAGATCATTTCTATTTATTTTACTTGCATTCTTAAAATGCTTTTTAGTTTTTTAATGATAATTTTTTCCCAAGAACTGGCCGATAAGTCACTTAAAGTGTTACTATCAAATTAGAATCATGTAACTCGGTTTTTTCTATCTATAGATCTGTTGGTATGGGCGTGACGAGTACATTTAGTATGATGGGCAGTACGGCGGCTCCACAGATATTGTACCTTGGAAAATGGTGGGAACCTTTTCCAAATGTAATATTTAGTCTGACGTCAATTTTTGCCGGCGGTTTGATATTGTTACTGCCGGAAACAAGAGGAAAGGCGTTGCCTGATACAATAGCAGACGCTGAGAAGTTTGGTAAAGTAAGTGTTAAAGCCCCAATAGCTGCCAATTTTATCCATTATTTTCATGATTTTATTTTCAAACCAAAGTTGGTTCGTGTAAATGTGCTAACTGAAGGACGTGTATAGAGAAGTATCACTGCTCGTTGATTCGGATCATACCTACACGTTTTAGCAGGTAATTTAAATATATAAACAGGTGCCGCACTCGTAAAATGGCGCCCCACGGAAAGTACGAAAATGGAGTATTGTGATCATAAGAGAAACAAGTATGATGCAATTTACTTGAATGCACAACACAGGATGGCCAACATTTTGTTGTTGTAATCTTTATTTTCTCTATCACATGATAACTTTTTGAAAATGGCGGGAAATCTGATAAGATACGTTTATGGATTCATGTGTTATATGCATCTTGGATTTCCAGTCATTAAGCTAGAAAATTAAGGATGTACTTTAGGTACACGGCAATTTGATCTCATCTCAGTCCAAAAGTCGTGACTCTGATTCCTAGGCAAATCGTTGAAAATATGATTGAAATTCTGTGTGTTCACTATAAGACGCCATGCAGATACCAAATCAGGTTGTATCCTTAGCAAATATTGGCATACAACAAACCTGACGGCCATGTGAGATTAAAGGTAGACAGAAAATACAAGAAAAGATTAAACTTGGTAACAGCAATATTGCAGTACTTTCACTCAGTGAGTGATCACGTACAGACTGTATTTCTTCTTCAGTGACGACAATCGACATGTCTGTTTAATCACATCATTGTCTTTCTGTTCCAGGATAATAAGAACCCAAAGATGAACGGTACAAACCAGCTAGATGGAAAGATCTATAGACTTTGAAAATAAATGTCTTCCGACAGTCGCCAATTAATGATTAAAACTGATATAGAGGTGAAACTGCGGTGAATAGAATGATATTCGTCATCCTTTACTCATCAATCAATAATATGAAACAGATTTACTGCCAACGTTCATTGTCACTCAGGTACATGGTACTTATCTACTATTTGTTGAGTCATGCTCTAGAAAAAATATGAACAGCCACTACTTGAAATTATAATTCCACAGCAAACTACTTCAGAAGAATGCTGTACAGCTTTTAGAATTCCAAAACAAGGGCATTGACGAAAATGGAAATATTAATGAAGATAATGACAGGAAATGACAAAAAACAATAATAGACTTATACAGGTGTAGAGAACAGTTTATAGGGAAAAAACTCGATTGCAGCTCGATTAAAATCCAGACAGCTCAGCTACTACAAGCATGAGGAGAGGAAGCAGGAAAAGAGTATGCAGTTATATTTTGCAGAGTTGTCAAAACTTGGCATTCTCCAGTCACGCTACTTTGTATTCAAAGTCACCACTATCAGAGAGGTGCCTTTTCACTTCTTCGTCATGAAAAAACTCAAGCCTGGCAGATTAACGTTATTAACTTGGAAAATTACGTTACCTGAAAACATTTTCCAAATGATGAATGAATTTCTAAATGGTATACACATTGCAACGTTCAAAGTAAAAGCCATTCATCAAACTTCGATTGAAGATTCACTTAATATTGAAAATGTACTGCTTCTAACCAGTCTTATCAGACATTTACACATTGTGTTTTCTTTATTGGTAGACTTTTGGCGAAATTTGAAAGAAATGGGATTTACAGTTGAGAAGAAGGATTTTTGTTATAAAAGCGAATTCTTAAGTTGATAAATAAAAGACATATGCATCTGCAAATCTGACCCCTATTAATCATTTTTCGCATGTTACGATATGTCAAAATGTGATGTCATAATACTATTGATCATGGATGAGTCAACATACTCTCTGTTTTCACTCAAAATTAAGCTTTTATTTATTTTACATTTCACAAAGGTCATAATTTGCGATATTGATTAAATTTTTGTGGGATGAAAAGTCGATAAGAGTCTGTCGTCTGACACAAAGGAGAATAACAATAAGAAGGGAAATAATTGGAGAGAGAGAGAGAGAGAGAGAGAGAGAGAGAGAGAGAGAGAGAGAGAGGGAGGGGAGGGAGAGAGAGAGTTTTTTCAAATTCTTTTAAACACATAAACCAGACAGTGTGCGAGTTTTTACAGATGAGTAGGAGTTCATTTATATCATCCGTCAAGTGATCCAGGCACCCTGGAACATTGGTTATGCTTGATGCTTGTATCGACGTTTTGTTTCAAACTTCCTGGCAAGCGTGTTAATGTCTTCCAATTTCTCTAATAACTCGTATCCCATTCTTGTCTTTCCGATTTGCTATCGCAATTCCGTGTGATGGCTGCCACTATTCCTTCTGATAGTGTTTCTCTGATATTTCTGCAGCGAATGGTAATACGAAAACAAACGTGACTTTCTTACTTTCAGTTTCATTGAAATTAAAATTAAGCATTTTCGATGAGTCATATATTACCAATGAGGTCACCCACGTTGTAAAGGTTCCAATTACGTTAAAATGTTGGTCGATTCTGAACAAAAAATGCTAAATGTTCAGCGTGCAATTAATTTATTTACAGAACAAATAATTATACATTTTAATTCAACCGACGACGATGATGGTTGCCAACATTTACGTTGACAGTGCGTGACTTCCATGTCTGTTAGATTTGTATTGCATTGTCGTTACACACATCTCTACATCAATGAATCTATGTGGATTACTCTGAATGTTTGACCATGACATTGTGATTGTATTTGCAGACTTTGCTTGACTCCAATAATTGGTACTTGCTGCAGTGTTTTTTACGGGAACTGAATAACAAACCATAGAGCATTGACACCACTGAAAATGGAAAGTCATGACACTAGATAGCTGATAATTCTGCCTTCAGCGTGTTAAAATATCTTTGTTCGTCTCATACAAAGAAGTATCAATTTTTCATATTCCTTTCTTCAATCTATTTGACTAAATGCTGTGTATTTTATTTTACCGGACATTTTGTCAATGGATTTATTCATAATTAATACAAGATAGCAAACAAGTGGTATTAAATTCCTCAGCTATCAATGGCCTCATCAAGATAAACCACATGGTATAGTTGTTCCATAGTAATTTTTAAAAATAAAATTCCATGCAAATAGGAAAGTTACAAATATACATACACTGAATAAAACTCGTGATATAGATGACAAATTGTGACACAAATTAGATAAATCGTTCGAATGTTTGAATTCCGTCAACTTAATTAACCTTTACTCTATCAATAAAATATAATACGTGATTAATATTATGAAGGCGGATTTTATCTCGTCTGTGTAGCTGTTTGTTTCTCTCACTTAGCATTTCAATAATTTCTGGCGCAGTTCTTTCATCCGTTTGTTTGAACTTCCATCCTCCATTTTATATATTGTGTCATCTCGTCAACATGAAATAAATGTCAACCGTTTTCAACATTAAAACTAGGCTTAGATGAGTCCTTTTATTCGCATATTTCAATGTATCGGTAGTACAAGTGAGCCATACGCTTTGAAAGCACAGTAACTTTGCGAGAGCATGCGCAAAAAGTACAAGAGATGTAAATTGAAATATGCTAATATTTGTACAACTACGAGTATGTCGCATTAATTTTAAGCCAATGAAAAACTTGACATGTTGAATAAATAGCTGGTACCCGTTGAGTTGTGTAGAAGCAGCCAGAACCGTGGATTGTACACAAGTCTCGTGATGTCTGACAGTAACTCACGTGGATATTACAGATGTTCGAGCTGGATTTCCAATACTACGGAGTAGTCAAAATGTCTTATAAATTATTCTTCTACCAAGTATTATTTCAATTTCATTATCTGTTTGCAAACGGTGTGACGGCGAGATCATCATCCATTGGCTTTTCCATTGAACCAAGCAGTATAGTCAAAGTACTTGAACATGGATCAACTGACGTTTTGACTGTGGATTTGGAATGTAAGATAGATACTTTACATTCAGATCAGAAGATATCATGGCTGAAAAACGGCATCATTATAAGCGATGGTCTGCAAATGAGACCCGGCTACTATGGTAGATATCGTATTGACGGTGATGAAGTCGATGGCGTTTATAATTTAAAGATTCATCCCGTATCTGTGTTGTATGCTACTATTGATTCTGGCGATTACAGATGTGCAGTGTTACGGCGTCATGATGAGTCTGTGGTTCGTTCGTCTCGCACAGCCAAAGTTTCATTGTATGTTACACCAAGATCTGGACAACCTCTGTGTCGTGTTCGTCAGGAATTGACAGTATCTGACAATGGTATTGCCGTCATTGAGGGAAAGCAGATCACATTGTCTTGCCAGTCAGATCTAGGAATCCCACCAGCTACGATCACTTGGTCCAAAGATGACAAAGATTTGATAATCTCAAGATCGGGATTTGATCAAGGACTTTTATTTTTTGATTACGACTGGATTCCGAACCGTCTTGACATGAACGCACAGTTCAGATGTAATATGTATCATCCTGCATTTTCATATGCAGGACACCTCAGGGTTGATACGGCGTGTATCATTGGTCCATTCGATATTAAATACAGACCAACAGTCACCTTCCATGTCAAAAGCCACACCAGTCTCCATGGAAACAACAATGTTACCCTTGAGTGCATTGCAGAAGGAAATCCATCAAGATACACATATCATTGGTCTTATAATGCAACAAATGCTGATGAAAACTTCAAAACCCAAAGCGACGGTAGGTTTCTTACTCTGCTGAACGTAAACACGGAAAATTATTTTCACATAACGTGCAAGGCAGGCAATACAGCGGGTAACGGAACTGCTTCTGTTCTTCTGAACGAAATGTTGCCATCGGAAACGACAATAGCGACGTTCACAACATTGCAAGGCGCCGTAGCCAATGCAACGAAAGAAGGACGCGAGAAGTTTGTACAGGAGCATCTTTCAGCAACGGACAATTCAGAGACGCTAGTCATAGGAGCAGTGGTTATCGCCCCTGTACTGGCAATTCTCATGATAAGTTTGATCGCAGTGTACATCGTGAAGAAACGAAACAAAAACACATCCACTAGTAGAGAAGTGATCGAACCAAACAGAGAACGAAACGACAGAAAAGTAGTGAAAAGTGATAGTTATGGTTATGATGAAGTATACAATGATATCACGCCTTACGCAGTGACGGAACTGGTATCTACTGAAGACGCCGCTGTATCTACTGGTAGTAATGTCAATGACGATAACAGTCAACAGGCAGCAAGTAAAGTCAATGGTGTTACAGAGGTGATGGCAGCGATAAACCAAAAGCAGACTATGAGAATGGGAGAGAGTGCCTGCAAGGAAGAACGCAAGATTCCTGTGCCCTATCACATCTATGCGACAATCAACAATGAAGATGACAGTTCAATGTCATCCACAAATGAATTTTACTGTTGAACATCGGTAAAAGACTGCGGAAAGATTCGCTAATGCCAAGACTTCGTGTTGGCATGGTGACGTTGGATTCACATCTATGCGACAATCAACAATGAAGATGACAGTTCAATGTCGTCCACAAATGAATTTTACTGTTGAATATCGATAAAAGACTGCGGTAAGATTCGCTAATGCCAAGACTTCGTGTTGACATGGTGACGTTGGATACTGAGCCCACAAATAATAACCATTTTAAAATTTAATCTGCAATTTACGACATTGGTGACGAAAATGTTACTTTCCGTATTAATGCAATATTGTGACAACATTTTGCGACAGTTTTCTCCCGCAAAGTGTTTTTTTCGTATTCATGACGTCTTTGAAAACTGCGAACTTCTGATCAGTGTCACTTACTGTGTTCAGTATCTTTGGAAGGTTTTAATGAAATCAACATTGTGGATGCCAGAAGTCATTTAAATGTACATATATATAACCCTGTCGATGTAACAGTATTACGTATAATTGGTTTAATTTGCTGGCGACACGTAGACAGTTTCGGGCTAAATCGAAAACGTAACATTGATACAAGCGAAACTTTATGAAGATACTTTTGAAAAGTAGAATTAGCTATTTTACAAAGCCGTATGTCAATTAGCGATTCAATTACTAACATCATATTTTTAAAAAGAGGCTGCGTTTGACATAATTTAATTAGGAATACACCATATGTTTGACTTGGAAACAAAAGTATGGGTTTGGTAAGGAACTCCCAGTCGTGGTAGATTAAATATCATTTAGAAATGTTAAACAATATTGATCCGAAATCTGTATTAACCAAGGTAATTTTGTATTATGTGGACGACTATTGATTTATCATCCACAGACTCCAGATGTCACTTTTCTTTTTCGAATGAAATATTTAAACAGTGAATACGAATTAAACCCTGAATGTGTACAAAAACCCAGAGTTCGGTAACCCGCAATGGTGCCATTGTTTATATAGGATTATCTCTGCTAATGAAAAGTTTCGTTTTAAGCAACTTTCCTTAAACCCAATGTGCGTCTCAATAAAGCGCACACGATCATCCTTCGGCTAGGGGTTTAAAGAGTCAAGAAAAACAGATCTTGTAATTGAAGGCATATTTAATTCTTGTAATTGAAGGCAATTTTCACACCTCAAAGAAGGTGGCTGCTTAAGATAAAAGCATAGTTAATCATTTCAGCATAGAATTCTAAATCGTTCCTTTCTAAATTAACGTTAAAATATGTGAAAATTCCATTGGATAATCAAGACATACAATCATCAAAATCAGTACGAGAAACATCCACCCAGAGTTATGATTTTCAACCTTTTTATGAAGATATGAAGGAATAATATTCTTGCCATTTCAGAAAAATTTGAATTTATCAGAGCGACGCCATCATTTCAAATAACTTTTTTCAATATGGCTTCTCTCGGCGACTGTTGTATGACAGGTTTAAGATAAAATAACCTTAATTTGACCGCAGGCAGAAGCTAACATCGTCGTATATATAAGGAGAGATGTAGATTGTCTTAATTTCTGTCATGTATGAGATGGCAAGATTAAATAGGATAGCTTAATTTCGGATTTAATTCAAGGACACACTCCCCAGTATAACTCTAAGGATGACCTGAAATGGATTTTTAATTACTAAATCTATCACCCCATCTACTTTCTAATAATGTCATTAAATATAAAAAATTTCACGTATGTGTCCGAAATATTTTCCGATATTGCTTGTTATCTTTGCGCAATGGCTACGTACCGCTATATGTACAAGGTAGGCCTTGACGGCCACTCTAAACCTACCCGCACATAGAATAAACTGCTTAAACAATGGAGTAACTTATTTCAATACCTAGCACGTCTGCCTGGATTCCCACGGTGTTCTATTTTCATGAAAACCGAACAACAATGGCAATCCTGATCACAAATAAAATTATCAAGAACTTTTCCTTGCAAATTTACAAAGCTTTTGAATTATGATATGATTATCGCCAAAAAAACGGAACACTGTGAACATCTGTTCTTGTATTTCTATCCAAATTTACAGATCAAAAGGTACAAATAAGACGATAGAAGAGTGAAGAGGTAGAGAAATGGGAGCGTTTACTAGCCGCGTTTATTTTTATATGATTTATGATAATCGATGAAGTACACAGAAAGGGACACTAAATACACCGCTTTGTTTCAACAAAACCTAAAATTCAGAAATACAGAATAAAGGGAGAATCATTTCCTGTATGAGAAATGCCAGACACTTGGCAAGTAGCCAAAGAATTCGAATAACTCTGTTAAAATAATATGCGACAGTTCATTAAAAAGAAGAAATATTATTAGTGTGTTCCTACAGTTTGAGAATTTCAGGAACATCTTTGAATACCATACAAATGAAAATGACATCTACCGTGACAAGCATATTATGTTCCGTGTTCCAGTACCATAGAACTGGTACAGATAATTATAGAAACTCATACATCATTCACACATGTGGATTCGTAAAAAGGACGAAACCAAAGTAAAATATCGAAGACGGTTTTTAATGAGTTGTACTTTTACAGTATTCTGCTTGACAGTAATTTGAACAGTGTCATCCGTTAATTTATGTGATAGACAAACTCCAGCTTCTGATCATGCGCAGTTTGCCCAAAAAAGTATGCATTATTCATTTAAAGACATTTATTTACATAATGCCAAATTAGAATCAACATGAATTACGCTGCTTGTGTGGGTAGTTCTATTAAGCCACTCCACAATCGCTGTAAATTGAGATATTTATCATTTTTCTCCAAAGGAGGTACAGCTTACAATGACATGAATAAATATGGTTTAAAGTACCATTATAAAATTTCAACGGACTTGCAAATAAAACCGTTTGGATAATAGGATATCGTAGTAATGTTGGTTTAATCAGCAAGTTCAAGCTCATCTAATTTTCATTTTTTTGCAATTCTCTTGTTTTTATGGGTAACTTGTTACAATGCAACTTTCAGCAATAGGGCACCTAACACTTTTGATAAATTTGAACAATTAAAAGATTCTCTATTTTCCCAAATTAGTTCCAATCGTGTTTAATTTACTGTTCGATACCTGTCAATAGTCTGAAGACGAATATTTGCTATTGAAATACTAAAATTACCCTTTATTGCAATTGTTTGAACTCGAATTTCTAATATCTTTAACATGTCATGAGTACGACAGAGATACTAAAAAAGGGTAACTCCAACTTGGCTGAATATACTTGAAGTATGTACAAAGGACAAACATAATTATAGCAAACAAAACTTTTATCATAGCGATCAATTAGAACATTTTGATTGACAGCCAAAGTATTCTATCGTCCATCACAAGTTTACTTGACACACATTTAATAAGCTAGGGATTCATACGACTGAAATATGTATTTTTGTATGTTATATACACACTGTGTGGTACATCGCTACCTAGACATTACATCAGCAGTGACTTCGAGTTAGAGTAATTTGTATAGATATCATGGGAACTTTTTCTACTGTTTGTGAATAGCGTATATTATTTGCATATCCCTTATATTGGAGAGTTTTTGGTCCTTTCTCCAGTGAATAGTATGAGTGTTGTTGGTCCGCCTACTAGACTCGAATAATTCTAAATATATCTTTAGATTGAAGATAATGGCTTTGTTTTTCATTGGCCACAACGTAAGAATCAATTGTATTGGTGTGTTGATTTCACAGAATAGTGTTGTTTTAGCATGTAATTGAGCATTTAGATTCGCTTAATTTTGTTTCGGAAACCAAGATATCAATATAAGTTGATGATCTCCGCAGATTCTTGTACAAAGTGTAAATTTTTAAAGTGATCGAAAACCGAAGTTAATTGTATTCCCGATGGACCTCACATCTTTATATAAATTATGCTAATAAAGAATCGACGGTTAGTGTTAACAGTTTGTAGTGCACAGCTAAAATGTCCCTTCGTATATTGTCGATGTAAATTTAAATTAATACTTCGGAGTGTCTTATGTAGTTGTAAATGCATATGGAAGTTTGCTTTCAGTAGCTTTTAAGTAAACAGTGTACATATTTAATATTTATTGAATATAACACAAACGCATAGTGAGATCGTTTGTGGAAGTTGGTTTTTGCGTGGTACCTGCATTGAAATAAGCCAGATGGTATGACGCGTTTGTTTGTGAGTTATATTTATTTAAGTTTATCTCGATTAATAAAACTACCATGAATAATGCATAACACATAATGTATTGCGCTACTTGTCATGGCATTACCAACTTTCACGCTCTTATGAGGCAAAATCCTGTAGGTCACTTTAAACATTTTATCTTTCGAGTTCATACCTTCGCTAAACGCGCATCAAGTTCAGTTAAAGTGTTGGTAAGTGCTGAAGAAAATAAAATTGTTCCCAGTGTTTTCACTTATAAAATAAATAAAAAATACCAACTCTCTCACTGAAAGTCAAAAGATAGCATTACGTCGGCACAACATAAGCTTAACCCCCGTCCCCAAGGCCGAGGAAACTGACCAGTCCCTTACTTATCTCAAGATTATTTTCAGTGGACATGAAATTGAAGAACTGCATTGATGCTGCTGCGTCAGGTTGTAAAGGTTGGAATTTTAATATTACAACTATCATTCTGGCATAGCCTGAAGTCCACTAGAGTTGTCGTGAGATCTGTGATAACGACCAACTCGACATTACAGGTTACGTTAGCCCAGTTTACGCCCTCTCTCGGGCAAGTCTATCTATTCCTGGGAAAAAGACCGAGGTCCAAAGAAACCGGTGTATACGATTAGGGGTGGACCATTCGATATCCCGGGGGGTTGGAAGATTTCCAAAACATATTCCCAGCGAATGTCAATGAAAAAAATTACGCCAGGGGGGCTAAGAAAAAAATTGATGGCTCACTAAGGTGAAATGAAAAAAAATTCATCAAAAGTTACTTTCTGGAACACATTTTTTATTATCAGGGCGCCCTTCGGGCGCAAAGTGAGACTGTGTCATATACACAATGGTTCCTTGGCAAAATACATTTGAGGAGTGCTATATTTAGATTTTAATGTCTTCCTCATACAGCTAGATCCCAAGGGTATAATTTTGGTCAGTACATGTAGCAACTTTGGCTTTTTAAACTTCTTGTTCTGTTTGTTAGCTTATTTCTTTCCACTAAATTTTGATATCCCAATATAATTTCAAGAAAAAACAAAGTCCAGGAAGTGGTCTCATGGAGGAAGATTTTCAAATTGTTATTAAAATCCCGTAAAACAGTGCCACTCCCACACATCAATAGGTATTTCTGCCATTTAATTTTTACTGACTCATTGAAAGGTAAATTTCGTTCAGAAAAGAAACTTCATCTAAATTCATGTTTGGCAGGTATATATTTTACCATCTGCGACAAATGTGGATGCAGAATAAAATTTGTACATTTTGTCTTTCTGACGGGAGATTGGTAGTACTGCAGCGGCATACTTGTCGGCTTCTCCCCGTTTGTGACTATTGAAATTCCCGCACTTTAGGTAGGGAAAATATTAAGTTGTTTACCGGGGACTTATCGCAAGCTGCCCGCACAGAATAATTCAATGTCACGGACCTTAAAGGTACGACAGATTGGCAATCCTTTTTCGGGTAAAGCTTTCGCTAACTGCCAGCTGTAGGCCATTGCAATCCACATTCTTTGCTACGGATAATGTAGACCCTTTTCCGGGCACACCTGTGGTCTGCTGCCGAATGACAGCCATTGCAATCTAGGCGCTTATTGTATGGGAAATTTTCAACCTCTTTCCCGGCATACCTGTCGCCGGCAGCCCATTGAATGCAGTTCCAATCGTCGCACTTTAAATACGGGAAATTCGTCGCCCCTTTATTGGCGCACCGTCGTCAAAATCGCCGCCATCCGACATCCATATACCCGTACTAGTGGTACTGACGATTATTAGTCTTTTTACCTGACAATCAGTTACCCCAGACCCAACGGAAAATTTATCGGATACACCTGTCACCAAATTTCCGCCGCCCGACTTTCTCATCTACGCTAAATTTAGTGTTCGGTATCGCTAAATGTTAACTGAGCACATTTGTCGCCTGATTCCCGATACTCGACAACATACATCCGTACTCAAAAGCCTTGTTTGATCACTCAGGATTAGTACGAGACTTTCTTAGGCTTCAATCAGCACGGCCGTCAAAGGCCTCCGGGAAGATAGTAAAATCCACATGGAACCGTGTCACTCCCACACATCAAATAGGCATTTCCGCCATTTGATTTTTGCTGACTCATTGAAAGGTAAATTTCGTTCAAAAAAGAAAATTAACCTAAATTGATGTTTGGCAGGTATAGATATTTCCATCTGCGGCAATATAGATGCAGAATAAAATTTGAACATTTTTGTCTTTGTTTACTTTTCTGACGGGAGGTTGGTAGTACTGTAGCAGCATACTTGTCGGCTTCTCCCCGTTTGTGACTATTGAAATTCCCGCACTTTAGGAAGGCAAGATAGTCGGCTGTTTATCGGGCACTTATCGCAAGCTGCCCGCACAGAATAATTCAATTTCACGGAACTTATAGGTACGACAGATTGTCAATCCTTTTTCGGGTAAAGCTTTCGCTAACTGCCAGCTGTAGGCCATTGCAATCCACATTCTTTGCTACGGATAATGTAGACCCTTTTCCGGGCACACCTGTGGTCTGCTGCCGAATGACAGCCATTGCAATCTAGGCGCTTATTGTATGGGAAATTTTCAACCTCTTTCCCGGCATACCTGTCGCCGGCAGCCCATTGAATGCAGTTCCAATCGTCGCACTTTAAATACGGGAAATTCGTCGCCCCTTTATTGACGCACCGTCGTCCAATCGCCGCCATACGACATCATGTACCCGTACTAGTAGAACCGAAGATTATGGGTCTTCTACCGGGCAATCAGTTACCCTCGTTCTGCCGCTGACATTCTTATTCACGTATGGAAAATTGTCAGCTCTTCATGGGATACACCTGTCAACAAATTCCCGCGGCCCGACTTTCTAATCCGCATCAAATTTAGTGTTTGGTATCGCCAAACGTTAACAGAGCACATTTGTCGCCTATCCCCGATACTCGACACATCAATAGGCATTTCTGCAATTTAAGTTTTGCTGACTCATTGAAGGAAAATTCCGTTCAAAAAAGAAAATTAATCTAATTTCATGTTTGGCAGGTATGTATTTTACCTTCTGTAACAAATGTGGATGCAGAATAAAATTTGTACATTTTGTCTTTCTGACGGGAGATTGGTAGTACTGCAGCGGCATACTTGTCGGCTTCTCCCCGTTTGTGACTATTGAAATTCCCGCACTTTAGGTATGGAAGATAGTCAGTTGTTTATCGGGCACTTATCGCAAGCTGTCCGCACAGAGTCATTCAATTTTACGGACCTTACGTACTTCAGATTGTCAATCCTTTTTCGGGTAAAGCTTTCGCTAACTGTCCGCTGTAGGCGGGGCTGTATGCCATTGCAATCCACATTCTTTGCTACGGAAAATGTCGAACCTTTTCCGTCACACCTGAGGTCTGCTGCCAGGTGCAGCCAACGGAGCTACTCATCGAAAAAGCTATTCCGGAAGCAATTTTTGAGGGCAGGGGAAATTTTAATTTTGCTAGGGCAGGGGACATATTTTTAGGTGGCAGGGGAGCAAATTTTAGTTTTTTTGTCGGGTAGGGCAGATATTGGTTGCATGATTGTCTTGGGGACAGGGCTTGGCGAAAAACGAGGAGAGGGGAAGCTACTTTTAAAACGGGGACAGGGAAATTTCAGCCATGGTGTTTCCGGGAATGGGGACACCGTTCAAGTACTTATACCTTTTAAAGGTAACTTAGCCTATCGATTGACCCAACATCTCACTCTATGTACTGCGAAATGGAAACCAAATACAAGGCATGGGAATGTTAATTTTCAGGGGAATTTTTTTCTCAGGGCAGGGGAAAATCGACAGTTTTTTTTTTCAGCACAGGGTAGGGTAGCTTCATGTCTGCAGGGGAAATGGAACGACAAAATTTTGAGGGGAATTTTTTACACGGCAGGGGAAATCGGCAAGTTTTTTTCCGCCATGGGGCAGGGGAGCTTCAAACATTTACAGTGGGGAGGGGAAACAGGCAAAAATATGTGGGAAGCGGGTAAAAATGAAGTTTGAGTGCGGCAGGGTAAGTCGAAAAATTTTCAGTTGGAGGGCAAATTATGAACAGCTAATTAATTACCCTCATGACTTAAAATTAGTCAGTTTACATTACTTGTCATGCACAATATATCTTATCATAGTAAGGACCCCTTTAAAAGTGCATTGTTCGTTGGTTGCACCTGTGCTGCCGGTTGACAGCCATTGTAATCTACGCGCTTATTGTACAGGAAATGTTCAACCTCTTTCCCTGCATACCTGTCCCCGGCAGCCCATTGAATGCAGTTCCAATCGTCGCACTTTAAGTACGGGAAATTGGTCGCCCCTTTATTGGCACACCGTCGTCCAATCGCCGCCATCCGACATTCATATACCCGTACTAGTGGTACCGACGATTATCAGTCTTTTACCGGACAATCAGTTACCCTGATCCCGCCGCTGACATTCTTATTCCGCACAAATTATGTAAGGAAAATTGTCAGCTATTTATCAGATACACCTGTCACCAAATTTAGTGGTCGGTATTGCCAAACTTCAACCGACCACATTTGTGGCCCAATTCCCGATACTCGACAACATGCATCCGTACTGTCAAGCCTCGGTTTGACCACTCAGGAGTAGTACGGGACTTTCTTAAGCTTCTATCAGCACAGCCGTCAACTGCCTCGGGGAAGATAGTAAAATCCCTGTAGAACCGTGCCACTCCCACACATCAATAGGCATTTCTGTGATTTAATGTTTGCTGACTCATTGAAGGAAAATTTCGTTCAAAAAAGAAAATTAATCTAATTCCATGTTTGGCAGGTATATATTTTACCATCTGCGACAAATGTGGATGCAGAAAAAATTTGTACATTTTGTCTTTCTGACCGGAGGTTGGTAGTACTGCAGCGGCATAGTTGTTGGCTCCTCCCCGTTTGTGACTATTGAAATTCCCGCACTTTAGGTAGGGAAAATATTAAGTTGTTTACCGGGCACTTATCGCAAGCTGCCCGCACAGAATAATTCAATTTCACGGACCTTAAGTACGACAGATTGTCAATCATTTTTCGGGTAAAGCTTTCGCTAACGGCCCGCTGAAGGCCATTGCAATCCACATTCTTTGCTACGGAAAATGTCGAACCGTTTCCGGGCACACCTGAGATCTGCTGCTGGTTGACAGCCATTGCAATCTACGCGCTATATTGTCCGGGAAATTTTCAACCGCTTTCCCGGGATACCTGTCCCCGGCAGCCCATTGAGTGCAGTTCCCACTTTAAGTACGGGAAATTGGTACCAAAGATTATCAGTCTTTTACCGGACAAGCAGTTACCCTGGTCCCGCCGCTGACATTCTTATTCACGCACTTATGTACGGAAAATTGTCAGCTCCTTACGGTCTTTATCTTATACACCTGGCGCCGCGTCATTTCGGCATATCTCACCTTAGTGATTCATGAACGCGGAGTAAATTCACATTTTAAGTGCGATTTTTACTGCGAGTGTTTTCAGAACTCTACAACTGACCTTTAGTGACAATATAAACGTTTTTAAAACTTCCTAGCTGACCCTTGGTGACAAAAGGACTGTTTTCTAAACTCCGTAACTGACCCATTGTGACAGTATGATTATTTTCAAAACTTCTAATATGACTCATTGTGACAACAAGAGTGTTTGCAAAACTCCTTAGATGACCCATCGTGACAATATGAATGTTTTGTAAACTCCCTACTGACCCATTGGTATACCTATTGAGTTATCTGAAAAAAAGATTACAAGTTTCAAATACGCCAAGTTCCTTGAAGTGTCATATCAAGTGACAGTCTGTCATTCGTTGTATTTACTAAAAGGGTGTATTAGTGTCACAAATGAACAAAGGGGACAAATATATATGAACTGCTTTGATATGATGACATGAAATTACACTTTTAAAATTGCACCAAACAAGAGGGGCTAAATTGATAATTTGCTATGAAAGGCTGGAGTTTTCCATTTGATCTAATTTTGGGTGTCTTTGACCACAATCTTACAACGTCTGGAAATAAGTTGAATTAAACAGTTTAAGTACCGAGAAAGTGTGTTACAACAAAAGGAATAGCATGATTTTTGTTTGCTTTGATAGGGGCAATAATTCCTTTTCATGGCGTTTTTCAGAAATTTAAAATAATCTTCAAATTTTCATATCGAAGTCATTCGTGCTTTTTCGTCCGGATGGAAAAATTCAATATGACATAAAACATGATTGGAACTAAATTGGGAGAATTAGATCTTTATATTCTCAAATTTATCATAAGTGTCGGTGCCCTATATTTGAATGTTGCAATATTACTCACAAAAACAAGTGCATTGCTTAAAGAGAAAAGCAGATGAGCATACATTCGCAGATTAAGCCAACATAAGTTCACTATCCAATTATTCCAAGTTAGTTCCAGTTGTGTTTTAATAAGAAATATCCAGTAATTTCCGTTGTTTGTCATCGTATATGGCAATACGTAAAAAACATAACAGAACATCTGTACGCTGAACATTTGCAATCTCCTTGAGATTAGGCCAGAGCTGCTTGACTGCTATAAGAAACAAGTTTATTATGATATGGTTCTCACGTGATATCACTTTCTGGTATCCATCTTCACACAATTTTACTATAAAAACAAGAAATATCAAAGCAGCAAGCTCCATAGAATAAACATGCCGAATATTGAAATGTTCAATAGTCCGTCCTTTGATCTTCGACTTTCCGGTTCGTGTTCGTATGACGCATTTAAAATAAAGCGAAATAACGTACTTTTTTTCATTAAAAAGTGACACAACAATTCAGAGAGCGGATGTGTACCTAGAGATGACCAATGCTCGATGCCTTCAACAACGTGTGTATGCTCACGGTTATTGCTAACCCGGACTACATTTAATTTGTAAAACTGAAATGAACGAGTCACTGTGAATTGTTTATGTTTGACCATTCTTCCCCTTCCGACATTCAACAGACGCCATCGTGCAACATGATTGGGAGATGTCCAATGTTGAGATGTCAACCTGACGTCAACGTATGCATAAACACAAACTTTAACTTCTTCCTTTTGTTGATCTCACCAATAAACATCACACTGTCTCATTAGTATTGGAATTAATTGGCTGAGTCATTCTAGTTCACCTGGCGTGTCAACGTCTTCAAAACAAACTGACAGGATAAGATCACATGGCTTACCTTTAATCACATATGTCACGTTAATCTGATTAAACGGAGTCATGTGATTGGACTTTGGGATAACCTTTGCACCAGGCATTGACAACTTGTCAGCAGCTGCAGACATTGTCCATACATCTACCTGACTTGGAGGACTCGGCAGCTCTATTAAAGTAAGTGTCATTTGTTACCAAGACTTATTCAAAACATGAAAGTGTTTTTTTTTTCAAGCTTGAAACTGTCATGTGCTAACTGTGATACAATCTACTTCAGAAACTCTGTACCTGCCAAGAGAAATAAATGAAAATCTGAGTCGACTACATGAAGTTTGACTCTGTGACCAGGGCAACTATAAACTGAAAGATAATAGGACATCGTCTTAACTCGTAACAGCTTTGCGATTATGTGCGCTCATACACAAAATTAATGTCACAACATAGTATCTTTGTCATTTTAGATATTTTGCTAACGTTATGTAAAATTCATATAAATCTACTCTTCTCTGTCCCATTAACTATCATAAAATAGGGTTTGGGTTTGAGCTTTAAATTCTTCAGAATTCATAAGAATGAATCGGTTGACGAATGTAATGATAATATCCTCGACTCGAACGATTTCTGCGACATATATGCGGTTAAAATTGTGAACGACAAGAAACATAGATTGGGATAGAAAAATGACGAAAATAAATTTGATTTATCTGCATGATTCTGCATTTTTGTATTTTCAATTATCCAAACTAGCGTCAGTTCGTAGACATTCAAAAAAGAAATCTATAATCGCCATGCAACATGATATATCGATTCGTTTGTTTATGCGATATTCCATACGAGAGGTTATATTATTTCAAAATAGGCCATTCATGGGTGTAGAAATCCACGGTTCTATAAACTTTATTCCTGTCTTTTAATAAGTTATTTATAAGTAACTCATCTCTGCGATTCGGGGTGACATAGTAAATGCTTAATCTTTTAACAAAATTGCAAGATTTCTTGAACTTTGATCATCACAATTAGCGGAGATCTTTAACTCACTTTTAAATTAAAAATTTGTAAACACTTTACAGTAACTCAAATGACCATTTAATTCGGATAAATTGTAAAACCACGTTTAACAACACCTACATGAGAATTTGTTAATGTTAGGTTGATTTCAGCTTGTAGCTTTATTATTGGCTTACTGTTGAACAAGTCAACTTGATCTACCATGTTTCATGCATTCTTATCGATATTGCCTGTCATCACAGTTCTTCCCGCTAACATTTGGGGAAACCGATCACAACAATGTGGTTATCGTGCGATTATTGTGACAATGACTATTCACGATTTAGTTTAGGGGATCATGTTTCAATGGCATTCTGAGTTTATTGAAAATCATTACTATCGTCTGATCATGTTTCAGCATACTTTCAGAACCTAGTAGTGTATGTTTCGTTGTTTCATCCCTCACTGTAGGTTATCAGACGTGCACTTGGCATTGGCAAAATGAAGACCTTCATTTGTCTCATACTCGTTGCTGTGGCAACAGCCCTACCCAACCCAGCATGGGAAGCATGGAAACAGTTGCACGGTGAGATGACGCTTTACAAATGTATGTTCAAGTGTATAGCATTGTTGTGTCAGAGTCTACATTTCTGGAAGAAATGGAAGCAATTTACACTTCCTCCGTCAAGTTCAGACTTACAATGTAACATGATGAACTATCTTATCACTGATGACCGTGAGTGACCTCACTTTAAAGACGTAACTTGCCATTGTCTTGCACAAATCTATGATGATAGTAGATTACCATCCGCGAGCCTCTGGAAGATGTGACGTCAGTGAACTGCAAGTGCACTGCGTCACAGAAGTAGAGACAATCTACCACTGGTAACTTACACGGTCAAGTCGAATGGGTGTTGCAAGGTTGTGGTTTATGTTTGTTGACTGAAATTAGTCAATGGCGTAGACTGTGTCGACGGGAGATATTTGACATACAGAGAATCAAGGTAGTTACATTCTGTCAGTCAATTTTAGCATTTACATTTCCAACATCATTTCTTCAAGTAAAATCAATCAATTAATCAATCAATCAATCGAACATAAACATGAAGCACAACATGAAATTACAATGATCTTATGTGTGAATTGGTACTTTTTCATACGCATATCATGTATCAAAACAGACATTAATATCGACAACATCACTTTTCAGGAAAGTCTTACTCTTCTGCGGAGGAATCCGTCCGCCAACTGATATGGGAGAAGAATATGCAGAAAATTGAAACACATAACTTCGAGTATGAAATGGGAATGCATACCTACACACTTGGAATGAACAAATACGGAGATCTGGTACCTAGCCTTCAATTCATTCGCTGTTTTTCTATCCACTTCTTAATGGCATTCGTTTATCCATCCATTCATGCACCATTCTTCATTTGTATTCTCCTTCCCTCTTTCTATCGCTCTGTCTTTCTCTGTTGTATAACTCTGTGACTCTCTGTCTCTGTATCTGTTTCGCTATGCTCGCTGTGCACCGTATGTTCGTTCACCTGCATGCCTGTCTGCGTGTCCATATATCCTGTCTGCAAGTGATATAAGTCTGAGTGGATACCTATTTACTACTTGAACACTCATACTTCATCATGGTTCGTAAAGAGAAGACAAATTATTGTACGTCTTTAATCTTGGTTTTCCCGATAGGAACACAGAGAATTCTTGGACATTGCGTGTGGTTACATCCCATCAAACAGAACAGGTAAAAGCATCTCATATTTGTCGCCAGCCAACGTTAATTTACCCGATACCGTTGATTGGAGGGATCAAGGTTACGTGACAGAAGTCAAAGATCAGGTGAGCTAAAATTCAGTACTCTAAGTGTAGGTTTTACATAGGCTTTGCTTGGTGCATTGTTGTCTTAGTACGTCTCCAAGACTGATAATGAAGTATGCAAATTGTTACTGGGAATCAATGATCTCCTCGCTGTTGCTTCCAACATATAGAAACCTCGGAATGAGTTTAAATCACGGCCCATTTCTGGAGGGACCGTGTTAACACGGAAAATAATATTTTATTTTATTTTTTCAGGGGAAATGTGGATCTTGTTGGGCTTTCAGCACAGTAAGTCACACATTCTAATATTTTTAATACTTAAGTAGATCTGGTGTCGATTCACCGCAGTATCTGTGTCAGACAAAGTGATCATCAATGAATCGACGTGCCTGTCCTCGAAATTAACCATGGACTTCTATACTCAAACTGTTTTACTGCAATGCGTCATATTCTTGCTCTGAAATTTCAGTACCCTAATTTACTCGCTTTTAAACGTGATATTTTACAGACGGGTTCTTTGGAGGGACAGAACTTCAAGAAAACTGGAAAACTTGTTTCGCTGAGCGAACAACAACTAGTTGACTGTTCTAAGCAATACGGCAACGAAGGTTGTAGAGGTGGACTGATGGACAACGCATTTAGATATATCGCTGCTGTTGGTGGTATTGAAAGTGAAGAAGACTACCCGTACACTGGCGTGGTATGCACCAAAGCTTCACATATCTCCTTATCTCTCTAGCAATTATTAACTAAAACAGTGGTCTCATAAAGTCAGATCAATTGTGAAATTAGCGGATTGGCAGTGAAATCACTACGATTTGTATCAACACACATTGGTTTTGAGCAACGACGTTACTCTGCATTGGGTTCACTTTTTCTTGGCGAAGAAAGGGGTGAAGGTGATATGCGAAATATGTAGAAAACTACCAGGATTGTTTAATAAATAACCGAATCATGAATAATCGTTTAGATGCACTACTATTACCATAAGCCGACAGATAGATCGATTGATTGGTACTCTAAGTTTCATGGATTACTACTATGGACTAACTATTCTATATTTGCTAAAAATTCAAATTTTACGGTTGTGCCAGACGTTATCATAATAAGTAGCCTGAATTATTCGTGAGATACAGTATTTAAGGTTAGCATGTGATCTTTCTTCGTTTCACTTTGTGTGCATTAAGGATGGATACTGCAAATTTGATGCCAGTAAAGTCGTTGCAGGAGACACGGGATATATTGACTTGCCGACGGAAGATGAAGACAAATTAAAAGAAGCAGTTGCTACCATTGGTCCAATTTCTGTCGCCATTGATGCCTCTCACGAATCCTTCCAGCTCTACAGGACAGGTAGGAACAGTGTGCATTATGGGAAAGCTGTCAAATAATTCTTAACAGTCTTAAGGTAGAGTGCGCCTCAAATGTTAAAGACTTTAACTTTTGCCAAAACTTTCCGAAACGAAACTTTCAGCCATTCTCTTACGAAATCAAAAATAAAAATCAGGGCTCACTGTACAAAGTTTGGTACCGGAGAAACAACATTATCTAACATTTACCGATACTTTAAATAAAAAAAAACCATAGCTGTAGTAACTCTACAGGGAAAAGTAAAATTTTCGATTTTCTAAGAACTAAGACAGTGAAGGTTTTTCTTACTCAAAGGGCTTTAAAATGAGCTCCCACAGGTTTTAAATGAGAAAAGAAATGCAAAAATTTGAGAGTCCGTATATCTGTCCCCAACGCGCATTCTACCTTTTACAATGGTTACAGTTACAATATAGGATTTATCTCGTATTATTACCATTGCGTGTAGGAAGCGGAGACAAGTTATTTCTAAAAAGGACGATCTGAAATTTTAGTTGTTTATTTATGAATTAACAGTTTTCGCTTTTGCTTATTCACCTAGGTGTGTACAGTGAAATCATGTGCAGTAGAACCAAACTAGATCACGGTGTGTTGGCGGTGGGATATGGCACATTGGATGGTCAAGACTATTGGCTCGTTAAGAACAGGTGAGACTGGTTTAGATTCGAAACCCATTCCTCGTAAATGGCAATGTTCAACACCATTATGGTCAAAATCTCTTGCGCTTACTATTGGAGACCGCCACCTTGAGTTCATTTCTCCGAACAAAGGTCTCCTTACTACAGTGATTGCACGGCCAATCCAAATCATTGTGATTCCACCATCTGTTGAAATGTTTGTCATTCTATCTACTGACAGTCCAAACCATAGTGATTTCACTGCCAATCCAAACAATAGGGAATCGAGACCAGCCAAATCATAGCGATTCCATTCTAAATCCAAACCTGTGTGTGATTCCATTGCCATGATATTGATTTAGCTTTGCAATATTCATTTCTACAGCTGGGGTGAGACTTGGGGTGAAGATGGTTACGTCATGATGTCACGTAATAAGCGCAATCAATGTGGCATTGCCACCCAAGCTAGCTATCCATTGGTTTAACACCATACTACGTAATCGATATATCGATTACAAGCTGGCTATCCATTGGTTTAACACCATACTGCGTAATTGATATATCGACACTTTTTAGTTTCACAGTTTTATAGAATGAATCTGCAAAAACGGGAAAGAAACTGACACTGTAGGACATTGTCTACACCCATTCTTTCTGTTTGTATCTTTCAACATTGAAATGTAAAAAGTTGATGTAAGAAAATTCATATCGTTCTATTTCGAAATAAAGTATTCTGATTTTTTGAGAAATATAAGTGTTTAATTTCACTTTGTAAACTGACTGAATATTTAGCTTTGAATTACAAACTGCTTGTAAACCGTCTTCATCCGCCCCGCACGAGAGCGGTCCCTGCTGGCTAGTTGTCGGTAGCTACAAAAGACTTAGACCCGAGGAAACAAGTTTGCGGTAAGACACCGCGGCAAGTTTCTTCAGCTGGAGTGGAGCATTCTCCTTCTGCAGTTTGGAAGAACTACCAACTCTGGCTACCACAACTTTTATTTACCAGGTCTCACAGCGTAGGAAGAACCCTGAATTGGCCGAAACCTTTCAATGCCGGGCCATACACACCAATCAGTGCGTTGGTGTTCCCAATCGTATGACAGCAAAGCCAAAGTTCAGATGATTTACTTTAAATTTGTGTTTTCTTTTGCAAAGCCAGATACTGATAAAAGTTTGAATTGTCATCTAAAGCTTTACATTTGGCCATACACTATTATCATATTCAAACAGAAAGGCATGTAAAGCAAGTTTTCATTTCCTGAAATTTGCAGCCTCTGATCGAATTTGTATCTTAAGCAGAGCTTTTACAATTTCATTGAAATTAAAAAAAAAACAAGTTTTGTAGCATTCTTCGCCATTCTTGAAGGGAAATTTATGGAAACTTCACACATGGAGGAAAATTAGTGGTGCGAAGGAGCTTAATTACTGCCATTGCTTCCGTTCTCCGTTCTTCTGCTTGTTCGTAAAAAATCGAATGAAATGGTAACTCGATGATACATTTTATGACGAAACAGATAAGTTAGCCACGACATGCCTTCGCGTCCAATATCTGCCCAGCGTGTATTCCGTACCCGTCGCGAATGTGACCTACTTAGTCTCAGTCACCTGTCATGTGATTATGTTGCTTGGGTTTGAGGATACGCCCACAATATTTGTTTGATTTCTGTTAATCAGTAAAAAGGGGCGCAACAATATGACAACTAGGCAAAATTTTATTTTTTTTTCAAACTTCATGAAAAATTCCAAATTATGCTGGGCGGCCAATGTTGTAAATCACGAGAAACTTACAAGCACGAATTGTACCTTGGGGCTTATAGATGTTTGAAACAGTTGTGAATATGCATGCTATTAGTATTGGCGACAACATATTTGTCCGATCAAAAGTGATCACGAAGAAATAAAAATCATTCTCATGGCTTTGAAAATTATTTGGTTTGAAAATTCAGTGACAATTGACAAAAAAGAAGTGTTAAAGATTCTATATCGACAACAGGAAATCACGGCACAATACACACATAGCATTTACCTGTAAATTGTATACTTGGGTATCCCAAGGCAAATTATGTATGTGGGTCTGGCTGACCTAAAGTTCGTTGCAGAGAATGCTATTTGTATCGCAACCTTCCATCCGCGACACACCATTGCACATTTTCAATTGTGTTCTATTCTCCATTATACAGTTTTAACCTCTGATGACATTTCTGCCAGTAAACAAGCATGCTCTTAAATTCACACAGCTGAGTATTAAACTCGGGGGGCCTTCGTTTTTTGTAAAATTGAGATATTTGGCGCACAGACTCGTCTGTTGTACAAATAGAGTTGACACAAAACACTCCACCTCGCCCCTTGTTGATTATTAACATTGCAACCTGGCAAAATTATCTGTGCGACCATCAACCGCACATTAAGCGAAGCAAAATGCATACCCATGACAGTGACCTCATGCCCTACATAGAATCCCACATCGAGCTACCTGTGTGTATATAGAGTTTAAATAATTCTAGTTTAAATGTTTATAAATCATTTGGAATAAATATATACGTATACCTGATATTTAAATGCAAACCAAATACACCAGGAAATTTTTGAGTAACCCTCACGATCAGAACTACGGGAATTAAATCTTGTGTGGAAATCGACTCGTTTATTGGCATGACCGCCAATTTAACCCAGATATGACTGTCCTTGACCGTAACCGTTCAGAATAATTGGTTGGACTGAACTGAACTTGTTTACAATCGCGGGTCATATAACACGTGACCGAAAACTTAGTACAGCCGGGTTACCCCGTTGAGAAGCAAAGCAACAGCTTTAAGTTGGAACACTACTTAAGACCTATATCTCGTGATGATTGTCATGTGACCGGTGTAGGGTTAAGTACTGATATATATAGCGTCGCTTTCACCCAACAATATCCACTCTCACTGATCTCCGATTACAGCAACACAGAGGTAAGTGTGTCCCATGGGCCAAGTAGACAATGAATCAATCGAGCAATAGGACAACTTTTTGCTGGCATCAATAACTATACCTATTATGTTATGTACCAATGCATTTCAACCTGCCTTGGGTATATGCAAGGTATTTTTAATTGGCTATCCTGCACTCTTCGTACGCAGGTTCACTGTACAATCAGACTGTGTCAGTATGATCCTTTCAAGGTCATTCAGTCTAGCTTTAACGCGTTGTTCGCTGTTTATTTCTCAAATACAAAAATTCCTATTTTGACCCGTACCAATTTGAACACCGACACAATAGAAGTACAGATGATGCCACACTCACACTGTTGCGTCATGTGTACACTCCGATGATTCAGCGTTAGTAGATTTATCGAACTCTGATTCCACCTATACTTTCAGTGAAGTTGAGAATTTGTTCAAAATGGTGTAAGAAAACTATATTGATTTAAATGTTACAAAGGAAATAGTTATTGATTTCAGGATAAAACCAAGGGCTGTTCCCAGTCTGTTGATATACGATGTTTCTGCGCGGCAGCAGCAGGCCTAGGTAAGAAATATTAGCAAAGCGTACGGTCCATATCGTCAGGATGGAATTCTAGATAGCTAAGCTACGAAGTCCCACCTATGAGATGTAAAACACAGATAGTTGATGACAAAATCTAGATTGTCAAGACGCAATTTTGACGATTTTTCCCGTCATACATGCCGTTTCAACATGGCGGCCTAAGATAACGTCGATGCGAAGGCAGCAGTCGTGGTAAGTTTTTACCGTTATTTTTAGTTTTGAAGTGAGAAATCGTAAAAAAATGTATCGCCTTCCGGGTCAATATCATGGAAAATGCCCTCGTGAAGTATTTTTGTCGAACGTTTGGTATTTTTAGAGAAGATAGATGTTAATTGCGGACTGCTGTGGGTCTACCAGCAGATCTGTGCGATTTTGCAAATACTAATAGGAAATAGAGCAAACTTTGCATGAGTACCATTTAATAAGCTAGACCCTGCACATACGGTAATCTCAAAGATCAGATGGTAGAAGTCGCATGTTGTATACGACCAAGTCAACGAGTTGAGATCTTAAATTGCACTGCACTGCACCATACCGTGTACCATACTTGTACTGATACGCACGTGGTTTTCTATGGATATCGCACAGATCAGCTTAGCAGACCCACAGCAGTCCGCAATTAACATCTATCTTATCTAAAAATACCAAACGTTCGACAAAAATACTTCACGAGGGCATTTTCCATGATATTTGACCCGGAAGGCGATACATTTTTTCACGATTTCTCACTTCAAAACTAAAAATAACGGTAAAAACTTACCACGACTGCTGCCTTCGCATCGACGTTATCCTAGGCCGCCATGTTGAAACGGCATGTATGACGGGAAAATCGTCAAAATTGCGTCTTGACAATCTAGATTTTGTCATCAACTATCTGTGTTTTACATCTCATAGGTGGGACTTCGTAGCTTAGCTATCTAGAATTCCATCCTGACGATATGGACCGTACGCTTTGCTAATATTTCTTACCTAGGCCTGAGCAGGGAAGGGTGACTACATACAAATATTTAGGTACTATCTTAGAAAACAAACTCAATGCATTAATGACGGCGAGAGTCATTGTGTGTATCTTGGCACGGGGAGGGGACAATTGCAATTGTTCTCAGCATTAGCCGGGTCAAGCCCCTTCGTGTTCAACACGTAAATCGGTCAGGTATTCTGATCAGTCCGAGCCATTGCAGTGGTGAAATACTATAATGTATACAGTAAACTTTACATAGAGTCCGATAACCCTGGGATTGGAATGCTATAATTTGGGAAATATTCTAAAGTTTACAATGACTGACATAAAAGTATACGCTGTATAACCTGCCTCGTTAAATAGGTCGAAATCTTCCAGTCGACAAAAAAGTTGATTTCACTTTATGTTTTAACTTAAATGGGAAGTCCGATAAAAAAATTGTGAAACCGAAGATTGCATGTAGATTTCTTTTGGATTCCCGAAAAAGAAAAGAAATATATAAAGATTGATATACTTAGAAATCGACATATGAGGGATCTAGGTGTGAAAGTACAAGGCACAGGGGGCGGATCCCCACTTCAGACACATAGAGAGGCACTTCAAGCTATAAAGGACAAAGCGCATGGTTAACATAAATGAGAGTGTGCACAAAATAATCGCTTGCTGATGGAATAGTACACTTTATGTTGCAATATGTGTACCGACATTTGTTCTCAAAATTACACGTTCGCGTTTCTTCCGTGGGTCAAAGTTCATGGATGGTCGGAAATTCCAGACTATAAATGGTTAGATAGGACGTTACCTTCCTGTTAATGTGATGCAGTGCTTATTTATTCTAAGCAGCATTCAAGATGAAAATCGTGCTGTGTTTCGCGTTAGTTGCCATGGCGATGGCGTCTCCGTTGGACCTTAATAGAGGCTGGGAACTGTGGAAGACAACCCATGGTATGTGGACATCTTTATATAAAAACTACCTTTTTTAATTTAGGAAATTTAGAGAAATACACCTCATAACCTACCAATCTACATCGTCTATATCTGTTGACGATGCTTGGATACTTGCGTTGTAAACTACGAGTAGTTTTCACTCTAAATCAAAGCAGTTGGATGGAGAAGTCATGTTGGGCTAATTCAGTCAGTATATTGTTAATAGAGACAGAGTACAGAGATTTTCTAACATGAATAAATACAATGGACACCAATGGGAAACAGATAACTATAGTTTGCTTTTGTGAAATTTCGTGATCGTATAAAATAAAGGATGAATCCCTCTACCAAACCAGAATAAACTTCTATTTAGACGGATGATGCTTGTCGTATGCTTCTTTGTTAACTTTGAGAGAGTAGAAAGTAGAAAGTCTTCTTTTAAACAAATCACCAATCATTTTATAGCAAGAGCATGGAGTGCTTTACTTTAAATCATGTGACTGTCATCACTCCCGTCACCTGACTTTAAAGGGGGCGTTGTCTGATTCATGTCACTTTCATTCAATATAAGTCACATGCCTTACGACAACATAGATTAGACGATCAGACAGAAGTTATTCCATGTATATCCTATAGGAATTAGGGTTGTATACCTATAGGAATTAGGGTAAAGAATGGAAGGATTACCAACAATCGGATCGCCTGTCTGTTCTGAATCAATTAACCGAGTCCCGTTTTTCTGTATCCGTTTGTCTTGAACAGGAAAGGTGTACACGCCAGAAGAAGAAGTCATGCGCAAACAGACATGGCAGCAGAACATGAAAATGATTCATAACCACAATACAGACTATCAAAATGGCAAGAAAAGTTTCAGGATGGCAATGAACCAGTTTGGTGATATGGTACATTGAAATTGTTATTCAAATTAAATACATAATTAAGATTATAAGTGCGAAATATTACGAAATACGTGTTTGATTTTCAAAAAATGAGGCATCGTCAAGGTCAACGATATCATAGCTATAACAAAACATAACACAATGAACTTGAAATCTAAATACCACACGGTGACGATGCCATCTCATAAACAAAGTTAAAACTTGCTGCACCAGGTACTAGATTTAATATTTTTGAAAAGAAGTAAATTCATAAAATTTGATGAGTAATGTGGTCTTCTACTGTCATCGTATTGAAGTCATTGTAATTATTCTTTCCTCGTATTGTCAAGGAAACGGGTGAATTCAAAAGTGTGATGAACGGTTACAAAGTTCGCCAGCGTAGCAGAGGTTCAACCTATGTACCACCAAGTAACGTTGTGTTGCCAGATCACGTTGATTGGCGAGATAAGGGTTACGTGACTCCAGTCAAGAATCAGGTAATATTAACCTTGAGATCTCGCTTCATTCATCAATGCCATCGCCGTTATGGAGAGAGTCATGATAATAGTCAATCTCTATGATATGTTCTAGTGTGTTCATATGTCTAAAAGATTGAAGTACTTTCAACAAACTGATCGTAATTGTACTATTTCAGTATTATCGCTTAAACATTATCATATAAACTTTGCCTATACTGAGATTACATTAAAAAGAACGACCAGTGCCACGATACGAAAACAGGAGATGAAATGCGTTTTTTTAAATCATTCAATCATTTTTTTCTCAAGCCTTAAAGGAAAAATGATTCAATATGCTATTCCAAATTAATGTTGTTTTATTGTTCTATTTTTTGTCGGAAAAGAGAGCATCTTGATATAAATACGGCCATGTAACATTTTCTAATGAAAAATGTGACCTGATAAAAGACCACACAACAGATGCGATTGGCATTACTTGCCTTGTATAATACAAATTTTCAATTTCGGAGCAAGTTGATGCAGATTGTCAACGATTGTTGAAAAATTGCCGGCAACATTTCAACAAGGTGAACTAGTCTGAATTTCAAAGTTGGTGATACCGGTGTGGATATATTCTGTCATTTGTGTTGTTTAGCGTTCACATGAATTGTTAAAGACATAAAACAATCGCTTTTTTCTTTCAGCAAGCCTGTGGATCATGCTGGGCTTTCAGTTCGGTGAGTCAAACGTATTTTTCTATCTGCTCTCGATTTCTCACTCAAATTTTTGAAAGTTTACGTGCTTCTTGACATAAAGATAATCTGGTGATCAATGATCGATAAGTATTCAGTTTAATCGATCAGGGCTGTTATATTATTTACTTTAATTTGTTCACGTAATGTAGCTATGACATGTCACATGATGGTAGTTCCTAAACATTCCCTAATATTCACATTTGGTGGGTAGACTGGCTCATTGGAGGGTCAGACTTTCAAGAAGACGGGAAAACTGATTTCTCTCAGCGAACAGCAACTGGTTGACTGTTCACGTTCATATGGAAACGAAGGATGCGGAGGTGGATGGATGGATCGTGCCTTCGATTACATCAAAGACATGGGAGAAGAATCTGAAGCAGATTATCCATACACTGCTACGGTGAGTATCCTAGATGTTCAATGGTTATCCAAAAGAATCTGAAAGATATTTTCCTTTCACTTTTTCTCATTTTTTGTCTCTTTGTTAGTCCCAACGGACAAAGTCAGGGGACTTATAGATTTGATTATGTCCGTATGTCTGTGCGTGCGTCTGTGCGTGCGTCCGTGCGTCCGTTCATGCAATTTTCTCAGATATGCCTGTAGCGATTTCTTGGAAACTTGGTACAAGCATTACTCCATATGTCATACATATGCACGTTGATTTGTTTTGTGATACAATCCAATGTGACCATCATTACCGTGAATGGTTTCCAAATTCATTAACCAAGTGGGGACTATGTCATTCAAAATGACTTGTTTGATTTTAACCTCAGGACGATCCATGCACATATTCTGCCAGCAAAGTTGTTGCTGAGGACACTGGACACACAGACATTATGTCAATGGATGAAAATGATCTACAGAACGCCATAGCAACGGTGGGTCCAATCTCGGTAGCAATCGATGCAGGACACTCTTCATTCCAATTCTATTCTTCCGGTAAGTTATATACTTTGTAGTTGTCGCCGCTTAAATGTCGATTAGAGAGTCATTAACTAGAGCTCAAAGTAAAGCATTGGAAAGCTGCCTACAAATTCAATTGCACAGTGTTTTAGGTGTGGCCAGTAATGCAACTGGCACTCGGCTCTTAAATTACAAAAATATCTAAACTAATAAGCAGGATGGAGTTTTCACACCAACATTTTTTATTCCATTTCTTCAGGTGTTTATGATGAACCAGCATGTAGTCAGACCATTCTTGATCACGGTGTACTCGCTGTTGGCTATGGTGCCACGGAACAAGGTCAAGACTACTACATTGTCAAGAACAGGTAAACCGACATATTATGAATAGACAGTGCATAACCATCAATCAGAATCCTTAAATGTATATTTTTACTTCTAATTCCAAATTATGCCCTTGTATGCACAACTTCCATCTGAATATATTTCTTTATTTATTTTTGTTGTAATAGCTGGGGTGAGACCTGGGGTAACCAAGGTTACATCTGGATGTCACGTAACAAGAACAACCAGTGCGGTATTGCAACAAATGCCAGTTATCCATTGGTTTAAACAGTGCTTTAGTGCGTCCATACCAGGTAATGCCATCTCTCTAGTAGGTATCCATGTTTGACAAGGGACAATATATTTGTTTAAAGCACGAAACTTCAGAATGACGTTTACAGTACATTTTGAAGAAAATGTCGGCACATGCTGAAGGTATGAAATATTATTGGAGCGACTTGGTCTGGGTTTTATCAAGGAGTTCGTAACTTGCTGCATAACATTTCATTCCTGGCGTATCATCAACAGAACGTATTATTCGCGATCTGTGAATATTTAGGCACCGATAATTATCATGTGATTTGCATAACGAAACAATGCTGCTTATCCTATACTTTGCATAACTGAATAGCGTTGATCGCAATTTAGGATTTGTTACTAAATATAGCTGCACGCGCGCGACTTTCGGACAAATATGCTGAAATTAAGACAAATATGCTGAAATTCGGACGAATTTTGTTGTTGTATGCGCGGCTGCTGTTGCAGCTTGTAGTCTCAGTCATCAATTCATACGAATAAGTGTGACGCTAAATAGCCATTCTAACACTCGCAGGTTTTTTTTTCGTCGTTTATGCGGAAAATGCGGAGAAATGTTTATTTATGCATATTAATGACAGAGAACAGTGACGTCATTTGCGATCAGCGCTATAATAGTATATGGCGCTTTAAGCATGAGTATATGATAACTGATCACATAAGGTCAACACAATAATTACTTGAAAAGAAACTAATCGATTTTGTTTACTCTTATTTTCCAGGCAGTTGGTTATGACAATGCTGACGTAATGTTTATTTACATATTCAGATAACAAAATAAGCCATCAAATCTGCAAATATGCAATTTTTACATTCTGAAGTTGTTTGTTATGACAGAGTTGTAAATATTAGTGCCTTCAATCAGTATCCTCAATAAAATAACTAAAAAATAAAACCAGGTATAAGGTTTATGTTTTATACAATTGTATTTTATACAAATGTTATTAGATGAATACATATGACAGCATCTTTACAAATCAGTTTTTCGGTAGCTAAATTGCTGGTTTTAAATTTTATCGGAACTGATAGTGATAATTATTTGACAGTTCAGCCTACATTTGATATCTTCCTTCAAACACATCACGTGATAAAAGAATGGCCGACTACTATTCAAATAATGAGCAATGACGTATATTTTCCCTCCTCTTGCTCGGATCACGTGAGCTTAGTGTCCTCAGATTGGTCCAACAGACCAACTTATTACTAAGCAGGCCATGACTCGAATTCAAAATGCCGAAACGCAAAGCTTTCAACGATTAAGGTAGAATGCGCCTCGACTGTCAAAGACTTAGATTTTTGCTCAAACTTTCCTCAATGAAAATTTCAACCATTCTCTTGTCAATTAAGAACACAAATCAGCTGTCACAGTGCAAAGTTTGGTACCGGGGAAACATTACCTGACATTTACCGATATTTGAAATTCAAAATGGCCTCCATCTCGTTGTCAACTCCGCGAGGAAAATTACAATTTTCGATTTTCGAACACTGTGAAAACTACTCCTTCACCCAGTAACCTTCAATATCGATATTCCTTGCTATCTTGCTCCAATTCTTCCTTTATGCATGTTGTTGCCAGGCATCTCTTCAAAACACTTTTCGTTTGATCATGAGCATCTCAAACAGTTTTGTTACGTGTCAGACTTGTAGCTTAATTAAGAGCATCTGAATATATATTGCTACAGGACTCACAAAGCGCACATCAAGACACTCACTCGACCTGTTTCAATGTACTTACAAACAAAGACACAGTTACTGTGTCTCAATCTGCACAGGGACTTCTCGGGGACTCTTCAATGTAACAGCTGGCAAATACCTAGCACTCTCAACTCAAAACGTTACATATTATTACATCCAAATGCCTCCCAGCCTTTGAGCTCAGAACATTGCTTTCGAGGTATGCCTTTCAGTAACTTTAATCATGTAATTAAGAATACTATTCTAAGTTCCACCGCAAAGACATGCGACCTTGATGCCATGGTAACCGATTTGTTAATGGAATGCTAAGACGCCGTGTATCACGTACAAGACTTATCAATCGTTCCCTTCCATCTGGCAAATTCCCTTCTATCTTCAAAACTGCTCTTGTCAAACCACAACTGAAAAAAAATCTCTCGACCCAAATCAACTAAAAAACTACCGTCCTGTCTCAAACCAGTCCTTTTTGTCTAAAATACTCGGAAGAATAATTATATCACAATTAAGTGTTCATTTCACTTCACACAAACTTCTGAACCCTCTTCAGTCTGCATTCAAATCACACCACAGTACTGAAACTGCTCTATTGAAATAGTCAATGACGTTTTGACCTCCTTAAATTCCTGTGAATTTACCATTCTCACTTTCTTAGACTTACCTGCTGCATTCGATACGGTCGATCATGACATTCTTCTCTACCATCTTAAACACTCTTTTGGAATCTCTTGAACTGTTCTATCCTGGTTTTAATCTTACCTCTCAGGCAGAACTCAAACTGTAACTATTAATGGCACACGATCAACTACATCATCTATCTCTTGGTGTCCCGCAAGGCTCAGTTCTTGGCCCTGTCCAATTTATTTTGGATGCTAACCCTCTTTTCAACCTTGTCAGAAAATACTGGTAAAATCACCATGCCTTTGCCGATGACAATCAATTGTACAAGGAAACAATCGATCAAATTAAACCAACCCTTGAATTTGTGCAAAGTTGTATCACTGCCATCAAGCAGTGGATGACATCTAATAAACTCAACTCAAATGACAATAAAACAGATTGAGCAATACTTATATCATCACCCAGACAATCTGCGAAATCATCTCTCCCTTTGTGCATAATTCTGGGCGATTTTGATATTATTTTCGCCTCCATTGTCAAAAACTTGGGAGTCATACTACACTCTATATGTGTGAACATGTGCAGAATATTTGCAAAGTTGCATACAATCAAATTAGCTCTATTCGTCACTTCCTCTCTTTACAGGCTACTCGAACATTGGTCTCCGCACTAGTCTGTCTCGCTTAGACCATTGTAACTCTCTCCTTTCTGGTTGCCCTAAACGGCTTATAGACAAGTTGCAAAGAGTGAAAAATGCTGCCTCTCGTCTCGTCTATAACGCTAAAAAGTACGATCATGTTCAACTCCTTTTGCAAAAATTGCACTGGCTGCCTATTAGTCCCCCGGCTATTAGTTCTTGCATCCACTAGAAAGTTGTATCTTCTTGTTTCAATTAAGTTATGGACACAGGACGGCAATCTCTCTCTGAACTCCTGCATCAATACACTCCAAAAGGACAACTCATCTCTTCCTCAAATTATCAGTATTCCAAGAGTTTCCACAAAGAATTTTGACGAGAGATCTTTCTGCTACATTGGCCCTACATTATGGAATAAACCTCCCTCTGACCTTCGTCACTGCCACTCTGTCCTTTCCTTCTGCCGTTCCCTCAAGACTTTTCTTTTTAAAAAATAGTTTAACCTTTTTTGTTGCCCAGTCTCCAGTTCGTGTTACAAGTGTAATACTTTATTTATTATAATTATTATTATTATTTATATGATTATTATAATTATTATTCTAAAGCATTTGACACTGTAAAACCACACTATGATAGGCACTCCAGGCAGTACTCTGAAGAAGTTCTGTTCATATCTTTCAAAATCGTAGACGAGTAAGAAATTATTTCTTAAAATTCATATCATAAGTTTTTTACGTACAATACATGTATACTTGATATCAATGCTTGGATTGCCTTGATCTGAAACTGTATTTGATGTTTTAGTCGGAATGTAAAGTTAACTTTACATTTTGCAAAAATCTGTGTTCTTGCGGTTACAATAAAATTCGACCAATAGTTTTGTTGGGGACATTTGTGGCATATGATGCAGACATATTGGTAAATTCGTCTTCTCACATGCAACGCCTGAAAACATTTGCTCTATACGCATCTCTATACTGAAGCCCTTTTTCATTGGAGAAGTGAAACCCAACTGTTCAAAGCGCTAGGTAACCAGACCACCTATCACGGCTTTTAATTATTCTAAAGGTGATAAATATGAGTAGTGGGGGGTGTGCGTATGGAACACTTCATTAGCATATCTGCATACATGAATACATTTGCATAATTACATATTAATGACTGTGAGTATGGAACACTTCATTAGCATATGACGTAAGCTAAATTGACGTGATCACGTGAAGGGTCCCCACTGTTACATAAATTGGTATGATTATATTTGACTGAATAGTGTGATTACTATTTATTGTATTAAATAACCCTAAGTAATATCTCAAGGCACAATCACGCGTCTGCCTGGCAAGATGTATGATGAAGTGTCTTTTCTAACGCGGAACATTGCTTTTCTTTAATTTAAAATTAATACAAATAATCGTGTTTATATGTGTTTGTATACACTTTCTTCATTTTAATTTACAAACACTGGCGCTGGGATGAATTGTTTTAATTAACAAGCCATAGAGATAAACTTTAATTAAATAAATTTAAAATTAATACAAATAATGCGTGTTTATATGTGTTTGTATACCGTGTGGCTGTTCACCATTGTCATAGAGATAAACACTCATTCCATAGCGGGGTGTATCATAATCTTCTCCTTGACGTGTGACGCTCTTGATAAGCTTACCGGGAAAAACCGGGTGTTTGAAATTTTAAAAACAATGGAAACGTCGATTGTTGTGGACGAGATAGAAAAGTACGAACGGAGAATGGTATTGAAAAGGTTATTCTCATACCACAAAGGAAGAGGAATTTATCGAACAGAACAAGAAATAGTGACCAGTTTTTGGATAGACACTTTTCGTTTGTTGACACCACCCCCGTCGGGTGAAGAAATGAATGACATAGTGGAGCAATTCACGCTGAATACATATCAGGATTAACTTGCTAAACATTGCATCTCGAATTTCTAACTGTTCACATTATAAAGAAGAGTGTTGGCATCAGAACACTACGTTCGCTGCATACAACAACATTGAGTTTTTGTGTCTCACTTCATCACGTCTACATATTTACGAGTGATCTCCGCAATGCAGTTTATTACCGCAAAATCAGCAAGAGATTACTCTCACTACTTTGTCACTGGCAGAAAGAATGAACCCACCCAGGCGGCGGATGATGCTCCACGGGCTGGTAGTTCAGGAACTGCGAGGACAACGACCAGAATCCCTAAGCAGGACAAACCAACGTTAAACGAACCTTCGGGCGGTGTTGGTCAAGTATGTATACCGATGGAGGTATCTCCGCAAGACGGGGTTAACGGTACCCAGGACAACTCACTCCTAGACCTGTCCATGCACACTGCATCGACCAACAACTCCATGATTGTCGACGTTTTGGGGAGCAAGAGTTGCTGAACGCTTTACGGGAAGCATTTTCCGAGGAGGTGAAGACAATCTGTATCAGAATAACGGGGGAACGTTGTGAGGCGTGTAACTTAGGTGACCTATCTCAATTTAATCATGACTGGCGTGATGTTGGAAGCACGGGATTACGTATACCGATATTTTGACGATGCTGTCATGCGTAGGATCTCGTGCGGGTAATTCAGTCATGGAAAGAGAACCAGGACAACTTCGCCATCAATGAACTCACAAGAAATGCTAAGACTATTACAAAGTTTAAGTTGGGTGTACGATGAGTTCGATGAACACAGAGGTTTACAATTTGATTTGTTCCTACAACAGATTGGAACAGCTTGAACATTTTTTAAATTTGTTGTCTAAATGTTTATACTTAAATGTATACAGTAACTCAATACTTTTGACTTTTTCTATTACTGAATGGCTGCCTTGTTATTTGTGTAATTTTTGTGTTTATATTTCCTTTGTCATTAAAATAACCCTGAACTTGAAATATGACTGTGCTGCCTGGTCTTGTCACTTGCTTGTGTGAAACAAAGTGCGTATCAGATATTAAAAAACTGCTAAGTTTGTTACACCTTGACCGCTTCACGACGATAGCAACAATGGCCGATTCCATGGAGCAAGTCATTGCCGATGCCTTTATGGCTGCAGTAAACATCTCTGAATTACAATTATTGCTTGAAATGTACAAAATGGAAATGTATCACTATTGTGCGATAAGATGACTCCTGAACACGAAGTGGCTGCGCTAATCCAATCAACCTACCGTTTATTGCCGATGCCTTTATGGCTGCAGTTAGACTTGGTTCAAGTCTGTGATTTGTGAATGTTTGAGTCGAGTGAACGCAATGTGATTTGTATTTTGCTTTCATGTGAAACGCGCGCGTGAGTGGACGCGATGAGTATGGTGAACGCGATGAGTGGAGTGAACGCTTTACAGCGGAGTTTCACCCGGAATGGGTGAATCCGGCAGAAACTAACTCACTACTGCGCAGACTCAAACGTGACGCATTCAATCGCTGGGAAAACCTGGCGTGAGCTGCCAAATTCCGGATAGGTTTGTACGAAATAGGAGAGACACAAGAGAAACTATTAAATGATTTTATTTTTTTTTAATTCACTGACTTGAACCAAGTCTAGGCTGCAGTAAACATCTCTGAATTACAATTATTGCTTGAAATGTACAAAAATGGAAATGTATCACTATTGTGCGATAAGATGTCTCCTGAACTCGAAGTGGCTGCTCTAATCCAATCAACCTACCGTTTATTTAAGTTCGTTGGGGGGATTATGGATTCAGTAAATTCTCTATTGGATTCGATCTCACAATAAGGCTATCCTGTCACCCTGCGAAGACATCACAGTGAAAACCGCTCGGACAAACCCAAACATTAAAAAATGGTTCAACAATCGAGCTAAAGTTGTTACAATTATTCTGAATGCTACCCCTCTACACTGCTGTAGAGTTCATGAAGCACTCGCACTCATACACTCGCTACCTCACATCGAGCACAAACTTTATCAACACTGAACAGGGTGAAAGATACTCTTGGGGATAACTCAGACCACCACCACCGTTATCAACCTAGCTTTAAAAAAACAGTAAATTTTCGACCGGATTCGAACTCCCAACGTAGGGAGTTTTGAAGTCCTGCGAGCAGTTGAGATAAACACCGGAGTTTATATAAATTTCATTCACGTTACGATACCAATTGGGAGTGGTAACGAATGAATATAAATTTGTCAATCTCGAGAAATTTTGTCATCCAAAGATTGATCATTTAAATAAAAAAATTGGCAATCGCTGCTGCATGTGGTCGGATATTGGTCGCCGCGCGCTATAGTGAGTAAAAACCCGCAGCGAAATCAGATTTCACTTGGTAGGCCTATAGAGAAAAGATTAGCAATCAATTTGTATCAGAAAGCAGGAGTCGAATTGGTATATTGGTATTGCCGAGATAAAAATCAGGAGATGTTACGCGACATTCAAATCAATGTTGTTTGTACGACTCATTTCAATGCGAGCATTTATTTTAGGGCCAGACTGTTACACACCAATTTCTCTGTACCACCACGATCATCTCAACGTTGTCATTACCGAAAATGTTGGATTTTTAGAGTCATTCTATTACTGTCACAAATGCAAGAGGGGACATGTCAAAACAGGGTCCGTCTGTGTCAATTGGTAGTGGTAAACGTATGACTATTAAAGTCGTCAATCGCGATTAGTTTTTGTTACCCATGCGCTCTATAATGCAAATAAAATCCAGATAATCTCTGATGCCAGTGAACGCTGGCCGCCATGCTTGCTGTTGCGGGTAAACCCACCTCCCAATTGATCGGTCTATATCTAACCCTTGACTACCAAGGCCAATGTATTCGATTAGCAATCGATTTGTATCAGAAGACCGTAGTTGAATTTGGTATATGTGGTATTGTTAAAATAAAGAACTTTCGAGAGGTATTGCCTGACTTTCAATCAATGTTGTTTCTGCAGCTCACTTCAATACCATGATTTTATTAAGGACAAGACTCAGACAAGTCAGTATATTTATACCACCACGATCGGCACTGCGATGTCATTACATGAATGTTTGATTTTTAGAGTCGTCCTATTACTCCAACAAATGCAAGAATGTATATCAGAATAGGATCCGTCTTAAATGCAGCAGCGCATGCTTTGACTGTAAAAGCATACGATTTAAGGCAGCGACCGAAGAACCACGCAAATTATGTGTCATTTGTAAGCGTTCATTCAAAAATCCCTGTTGTTTTGATTTACGTGAAAAAGGTTTAAGTAATGCAAAAGCGATTCGCTATAATATATACCATCGATGTAAAAATGCGAGAAGAACTTCAAACACACCGGCACTAAACGTTATAATGGTGCATATTATAGCGGCGCATTGCTATGTGATATTTGTAAACTCTTTGTCTGTCCAGATCACGGGTGTTACATAAAAATTGCTCAGGACGATCAAGATAATGGAATAAAAAAAACACAGCCGATCACTAGACAAACTGACCATTACACAGATGATAGTTTTCAAGACGTGTAGTTTTTTGGGAGGGCAAAACTGTGAGTAAGTCATTCAGTATTATTCCACCAATGAATTTTTTGAACATTGCAAGAAATTTATAGATTCCACTGTTTCCATCCTGACTGTATGGCTGTACTCAGTCATTATTTACAGCACGCCTTATTTGCAACTTACCTACACAACATAAACGTGTGAACACTGCATATGTTTACGAAATTTGTTGCAGACTTTTTGGGAGGCAAAATTAAAAATGCATTTTACCGCACAAATCAGTATTTGGTCGGCCGATTCTTTGCACGAACTTGCAGAATCGCTACTTTCGGAAAAATAATCATTCATAGTACCACATATTCTTAAGTCGAGAATATTTTTTATTTGTAGCATTTAATTTACAGGCTACATTCATCTGTTGTGAAAATTGATTTTCATTCTAAAGTTTCAGCACATAATTATGTTGTGTTAAAAATTCAAACCAAAAGTACATTACAAACTTCAAAGTACAATGACTGGTTTTACAAACGATTTTCTAATTTTTTCTTAATTTTCATTTGCAGCATTCAATTTACAGGCTACATTCAAACATTGTGACAATTGATTTCCGTACTAAATTTTCAGCACATGATTATGTACTGCTATAAATTATTGCAAAAGTGACATTGTAAACTTGAAAGTGATGTCACAAAGGGCTTTCTTATTTTATCACAACATTCATTTGTAACATTTATTTTTACAGAGTATAGTTATCTGTCATGAATCGATACTGAATTGTGTACTGCTATAAATTAAACCAAAAAGTGACATTGCAAACTTGAAAGTAAAATTATGATGTCACAAACGGCTTTCGTATTTTATCTGAACATTCATTTGTAACATTTATTTTACAAAGTATAGCTATCGGTCATGACAATTGATCCCGATGCTAAATTATGGACACGGAATTGTGTGTTGCTATTGAAGTCAAGCAAAAAAGTGACATGGTAAACTGCAAAGTAAAATCATGGTGTGACAAAAGGCTTTCTTATATTATCTTATTTTTACTACATCCATTTGTCATGGCGGGTTACATTTCCAAAGTCAAATACTGTTTTAGAAATAGCGGCAGGGACAATCCGCTGACACCGTGTGGCAGCCTACCCAGTCCGATACAGGCCCTTATCGCACAGCGGGCTAGGTGAGCAAGAGGCATCGGACAGTGCTGAAGTTCGATGCTTTCACTGGCCCTTTCAATCTTCAATTCCTTTAACTGTTCTCTTATCGAAACTTTGATATCTTTTAGCGTTCCCAATAGCAACTCGATGCATTGTACCAACAGCTCCCCCTCAGACCCCGATCGCACTCTCGCCTCCAACATACAGTATTCCAGAGGTGATTGGTCTCTATGTGTCGACGTTGCCGGGGTGGCACCATAACTGAGCAATGTTTGAAGGCATCTGACCCTACCAAGCTCACAAGCAAGATGAAGAGCACTTTTTCTAGACCCGAAGGCGCTGCAGGATTTGTAATTTATATAAAATTCGCAGTCTTCATAACGACTAACGACCTCATCCGATACCGTACGGTTCCGTACAAAAGAGTCACCTTCAATAATTTTTCTTGCTTCCCAATCGTTTACTTGCTGTAAGTGGTTGTGTTCAATCGCTAACGCTAGCGCTGTAGCTGGAGTGCAACTTTTGGCATCCACCTCTTCCTCCCAATCATTCACAATGCGTTTTCACACCTTCTCAATCTTCCTCGGTTGTTTCTGGTTCCTTATTGCGGTGGTCATCAAATTATAAAAAGCCATTCCAGATTCGCGATCAGAACCTCTACCTCCAACTCCCGGTATTATATTCGGTGAAGGTTGTGATGTGCAGTGATTGTTTGAACTCACATGCAAGTTCTTGTTCTACTCAGGTATGTAGTGCTAATTTATGCTTTAATTTTATCGACCAACAACCCTCACCAACCTTTAATTTTATCGACCTACCGGGTGCTCAAGACAATGATTGTCTTGAGCACCCGGTAGGGCGTCAGTGTGTCAGGAAGACCGGTTGTGGTCGATAAAATTAAAGCATAAATTAGCACTACATACCTGAGTAGAACAAGAACTTGCATGTGAGTTCAAACAATCACTGCACATCACAACCTTCACCGAATATAATACCGGGAGTTGGAGGTAGAGGTTCTGATCGCGAATCTGGAATGGCTTTTTATAATTTGATGACCACCGCAATAAGGAACCAGAAACAACCGAGGAAGATTGAGAAGGTGTGAAAACGCATTGTGAATGATTGGGAGGAAGAGGTGGATGCCAAAAGTTGCACTCCAGCTACAGCGCTAGCGTTAGCGATTGAACACAACCACTTACAGCAAGTAAACGATTGGGAAGCAAGAAAAATTATTGAAGGTGACTCTTTTGTACGGAACCGTACGGTATCGGATGAGGTCGTTAGTCGTTATGAAGACTGCGAATTTTATATAAATTACAAATCCTGCAGCGCCTTCGGGTCTAGAAAAAGTGCTCTTCATCTTGCTTGTGAGCTTGGTCGGGTCAGATGCCTTCAAACATTGCTCAGTTATGGTGCCACCCCGGCAACGTCGACACATAGAGACCAATCACCTCTGGAATACTGTATGTTGGAGGCGAGAGTGCGATCGGGGTCTGAGGGGGAGCTGTTGGTACAATGCATCGAGTTGCTATTGGGAACGCTAAAAATATCAAAGTTTCGATAAGAGAACAGTTAAAGGAATTGAAGATTGAAAGGGCCAGTGAGCACTTTATACAAAGCATCGAGCTTCAGCACTGTCCGATGCCTCTTGCTCACCTAGCCCGCTGTGCGATAAGGGCCTGTATCGGACTGGGTAGGCTGCCACACGGTGTCAGCGGATTGCCCCTGCCGCTATTTCTAAAACAGTATTTGACTTTGGAAATGTAACCCGCCATGACAAATGGATGTAGTAAAAATAAGATAATATAAGAAAGCCTTTTGTCACACCATGATTTTACTTTGCAGTTTACCATGTCACTTTTTTGCTTGACTTCAATAGCAACACACAATTCCGTGTCCATAATTTAGCATCGGGATCAATTGTCATGACCGATAGCTATACTTTGTAAAATAAATGTTACAAATGAATGTTCAGATAAAATACGAAAGCCGTTTGTGACATCATAATTTTACTTTCAAGTTTGCAATGTCACTTTTTGGTTTAATTTATAGCAGTACACAATTCAGTATCGATTCATGACAGATAACTATACTCTGTAAAAATAAATGTTACAAATGAATGTTGTGATAAAATAAAAAGCCCTTTGTGACATCACTTTCAAGTTTACAATGTCACTTTTGCAATAATTTATAGCAGTACATAATCATGTGCTGAAAATTTAGTACGGAAATCAATTGTCACAATGTTTGAATGTAGCCTGTAAATTGAATGCTGCAAATGAAAATTAAGAAAAAATTAGAAAATCGTTTGTAAAACCAGTCATTGTACTTTGAAGTTTGTAATGTACTTTTGGTTTGAATTTTTAACACAACATAATTATGTGCTGAAACTTTAGAATGAAAATCAATTTTCACAACAGATGAATGTAGCCTGTAAATTAAATGCTACAAATAAAAAATATTCTCGACTTAAGAATATGTGGTACTATGAATGATTATTTTTCCGAAAGTAGCGATTCTGCAAGTTCGTGCAAAGAATCGGCCGACCAAATACTGATTTGTGCGGTAAAATGCATTTTTAATTTTGCCTCCCAAAAAGTCTGCAACAAATTTCGTAAACATATGCAGTGTTCACACGTTTATGTTGTGTAGGTAAGTTGCAAATAAGGCGTGCTGTAAATAATGACTGAGTACAGCCATACAGTCAGGACGGAAACAGTGGAATCTATAAATTTCTTGCAATGTTCAAAAATTCATTGGTGGAATAATACTGAATGACTTACTCACAGTTTTGCCCTCCCAAAAAACTACACGTCTTGAAAACTATCATCTGTGTAATGGTCAGTTTGTCTAGTGATCGGCTGTGTTTTTTTTATTCCATTATCTTGATCGTCCTGAGCAATTTTTATGTAACACCCGTGATCTGGACAGACAAAGAGTTTACAAATATCACATAGCAATGCGCCGCTATAATATGCACCATTATAACGTTTAGTGCCGGTGTGTTTGAAGTTCTTCTCGCATTTTTTACATCGATGGTATATATTATAGCGACTCGCTTTTGCATTACTTAAACCTTTTTCACGTAAATCAAAACAACAGGGATTTTTGAATGAACGCTTACAAATGACACATAATTTGCGTGGTTCTTCGGTCGCTGCCTTAAATCGTATGCTTTTACAGTCAAAGCATGCGCTGCTGCATTTAAGACGGATCCTATTCTGATATACATTCTTGCATTTGTTGGAGTAATAGGACGACTCTAAAAATCAAACATTCATGTAATGACATCGCAGTGCCGATCGTGGTGGTATAAATATACTGACTTGTCTGAGTCTTGTCCTTAATAAAATCATGGTATTGAAGTGAGCTGCAGAAACAACATTGATTGAAAGTCAGGCAATACCTCTCGAAAGTTCTTTATTTTAACAATACCACATATACCAAATTCAACTACGGTCTTCTGATACAAATCGATTGCTAATCGAATACATTGGCCTTGGTAGTCAAGGGGTTAAGTATAGACCGATCAATTGGGAGGTGGGTTTACCCGCAACAGCAAGCATGGCGGCCAGCGTTCACTGGCATCAGAGATTATCTGGATTTTATTTGCATTATAGAGCGCATGGGTAACAAAAACTAATCGCGATTGACGACTTTAATAGTCATACGTTTACCACTACCAATTGACACAGACGGACCCTGTTTTGACATGTCCCCTCTTGCATTTGTGACAGTAATAGAATGACTCTAAAAATCCAACATTTTCGGTAATGACAACGTTGAGATGATCGTGGTGGTACAGAGAAATTGGTGTGTAACAGTCTGGCCCTAAAATAAATGCTCGCATTGAAATGAGTCGTACAAACAACATTGATTTGAATGTCGCGTAACATCTCCTGATTTTTTATCTCGGCAATACCAATATACCAAATTCGACTCCTGCTTTCTGATACAAATTGATTGCTAATCTTTTCTCTATAGGCCTACCAAGTGAAATCTGATTTCGCTGCGGGTTTTTACTCACTATAGCGCGCGGCGACCAATATCCGACCACAGCAGCGATTGCCAATTTTTTTATTTAAATGATCAATCTTTGGATGACAAAATTTCTCGAGATTGACAAATTTATATTCATTCGTTTACCACTCCCAATTGGTATCGTAACGTGAATGAAATTTATATAAACTCCGGTGTTTATCTCAACTGCTCGCAGGACTTCAAAACTCCCTACGTTGGGAGTTCGAATCCGGTCGAAAATTTACTGTTTTTTTAAAGCTAGGTTGATAACGGTGGTGGTGGTCTGAGTTATCCCCAAGAGTATCTTTCACCCTGTTCAGTGTTGATAAAGTTTGTGCTCGATGTGAGGTAGCGAGTGTATGAGTGCGAGTGCTTCATGAACTCTACAGCAGTGTAGAGGGGTAGCATTCAGAATAATTGTAACAACTTTAGCTCGATTGTTGAACCATTTTTTAATGTTTGGGTTTGTCCGAGCGGTTTTCACTGTGATGTCTTCGCAGGGTGACAGGATAGCCTTATTGTGAGATCGAATCCAATAGAGAATTTACTGGATCCATAATCCCCCCAACGAACTTAAATAAACGGTAGGTTGATTGGATTAGAGCAGCCACTTCGAGTTCAGGAGACATCTTATCGCACAATAGTGATACATTTCCATTTTTGTACATTTCAAGCAATAATTGTAATTCAGAGATGTTTACTGCAGCCTAGACTTGGTTCAAGTCGGTGAATTAAAAAAAAATAAAATCATTTATAATAGTTTCTCTTGTGTCTCTCCTATTTCGTACAAACCTATCCGGAATTTGGCAGCTCACGCCAGGTTTTCCCAGCGATTGAATGCGTCACGTTTGAGTCTGCGCAGTAGTGAGTTAGTTTCTGCCGGATTCACCCATTCCGGGTGAAACTCCGCTGTAAAGCGTTCACTCCACTCATCGCGTTCACCATACTCATCGCGTCCACTCACGCGCGCGTTTCACATGAAAGCAAAATACAAATCACATTGCGTTCACTCGACTCAAACATTCACAAATCACAGACTTGAACCAAGTCTAACTGCAGCCATAAAGGCATCGGCAATAAACGGTAGGTTGATTGGATTAGCGCAGCCACTTCGTGTTCAGGAGTCATCTTATCGCACAATAGTGATACATTTCCATTTTTGTACATTTCAAGCAATAATTGTAATTCAGAGATGTTTACTGCAGCCATAAAGGCATCGGCAATGACTTGCTCCATGGAATCGGCCATTGTTGCTATCGTCGTGAAGCGGTCAAGGTGTAACAAACTTAGCAGTTTTTTAATATCTGATACGCACTTTGTTTCACACAAGCAAGTGACAAGACCAGGCAGCACAGTCATATTTCAAGTTCAGGGTTATTTTAATGACAAAGGAAATATAAACACAAAAATTACACAAATAACAAGGCAGCCATTCAGTAATAGAAAAAGTCAAAAGTATTGAGTTACTGTATACATTTAAGTATAAACATTTAGACAACAAATTTAAAAAATGTTCAAGCTGTTCCAATCTGTTGTAGGAACAAATCAAATTGTAAACCTCTGTGTTCATCGAACTCATCGTACACCCAACTTAAACTTTGTAATAGTCTTAGCATTTCTTGTGAGTTCATTGATGGCGAAGTTGTCCTGGTTTTCTCTTTCCATGACTGAATTACCCGCACGAGATCCATACGCATGACAGCATCGTCAAAATATCGGTATACGTAATCCCGTGCTTCCAACATCACGCAGTCATGATTAAATTGAGATAGGTCACCTAAGTTACACGCCTCACAACGTTCCCCCGTTATTCTGATACAGACTGTCTTCACCTCCTCGGAAAATGCTTCCCGTAAAGCGTTCAGCAACTCTTGCTCCCTCAAAACGTCGACAATCATGGAGTTGTTGGTCGATGCAGTGTGCATGGACAGGTCTAGGAGTGAGTTGTCCTGGGTACCGTTAACCCCGTCTTGCGGAGATACCTCCATCGGTATACATACTTGACCAACACCGCCCGAAGGTTCGTTTAACGTTGGTTTGTCCTGCTTAGGGATTCTGGTCGTTGTCCTCGCAGTTCCTGAACTACCAGCCCGTGGAGCATCATCCGCCGCCTGGGTGGGTTCATTCTTTCTGCCAGTGACAAAGTAGTGAGAGTAATCTCTTGCTGATTTTGCGGTAATAAACTGCATTGCGGAGATCACTCGTAAATATGTAGACGTGATGAAGTGAGACACAAAAACTCAATGTTGTTGTATGCAGCGAACGTAGTGTTCTGATGCCAACACTCTTCTTTATAATGTGAACAGTTAGAAATTCGAGATGCAATGTTTAGCAAGTTAATCCTGATATGTATTCAGCGTGAATTGCTCCACTATGTCATTCATTTCTTCACCCGACGGGGGTGGTGTCAACAAACGAAAAGTGTCTATCCAAAAAACTGGTCACTATTTCTTGTTCTGTTCGATAAATTCCTCTTCCTTTGTGGTATGAGAATAACCTTTTCAATACCATTCTCCGTTCGTACTTTTCTATCTCGTCCACAACAATCGACGTTTCCATTGTTTTTAAAATTTCAAACACCCGGTTTTTCCCGGTAAGCTTATCAAGAGCGTCACACGTCAAGGAGAAGATTATGATACACCCCGCTATGGAATGAGTGTTTATCTCTATGACAATGGTGAACAGCCACACGGTATACAAACACATATAAACACGCATTATTTGTATTAATTTTAAATTTATTTAATTAAAGTTTATCTCTATGGCTTGTTAATTAAAACAATTCATCCCAGCGCCAGTGTTTGTAAATTAAAATGAAGAAAGTGTATACAAACACATATAAACACGTATTATTTGTATTAATTTTAAATTAAAGAAAAGCAATGTTCCGCGTTAGAAAAGACACTTCATCATACATCTTGCCAGGCAGACGCGTGATTGTGCCTTGAGATATTACTTAGGGTTATTTAATACAATAAATAGTAATCACACTATTCAGTCAAATATAATCATACCAATTTATGTAACAGTGGGGACCCTTCACGTGATCACGTCAATTTAGCTTACGTCATATGCTAATGAAGTGTTCCATACTCACAGTCATTAATATGTAATTATGCAAATGTATTCATGTATGCAGATATGCTAATGAAGTGTACCATACGCACACCCCCCACTACTAATATGATAAAGCACTATATGTCACAGAGAGATGACATTCTCTTTGTTTCAGTAATTTAGATGGCATCATTAATCACATTCTTCCAATGATCATGTAGCACATGCGCAATGGTAACTTCTGATCATTTAAAATGATTGACTGAATACATCGTTTGATATGATGTCCCGTACACTGTTCAAAACAAGGTAAAAAAATACTTCCCTCATTCGGTGAAAACGTGGAAGAAAAGAGGAACCTACTGTGATTAACTCAGTTCGCTTCACTTCATAACACTACAAGTGAGATAAATGTGAAAGGATTTATGTTACAGCTCAACAGAATTGAAACACGGAAGAACAGAAAAGGATATTGTCACCTTATCGATGTGCGTGTGTTTTGTGTGCGTCTTTGCGTCATTATTTGCGTGTACGTGTTAGTAACTGTTATTTCGCATACACAGTGTAGTCCTATCCGTCTACTTGTAAAACAAATAGGTAAGTAATATAGACTTTATCTGGTTATTCCTAGGCAATGGTGGTCTAGAATTTGGTCAGAGGAAAGATATCGGATTCTAAAATATTGTAAAAGGCCGAATGAAAAATATGTTTATTACCGGTACCCCAAGCTTTATGTAATTTTCGCACTTTTTAATATCATGTATTTCTCCAGATTTTGCAGCTTTTGAAAAATAAAAGGTTTCCGATCGACAGGTTCTGTTTCCTAAAGATATGTTGACGGAACCACACATAAGTGTCTCTTTTAGTTGAATTTCTCGAAGGATTAAGCGACACAAAAATAAGGAAGTGGCTTTAAAGGGATGTTCGAACAGGAAATAATTATAAATAAAATTCTAAATAAAATGAATTAGTGGATTGTATGTAATAGTACACAATTAAACTGTATTTATCGCACTATTCCTAAAAAAATATCGTTCTGTATATTCAATTGCATTACATATCTGATCACAATGAGATATAGAGACAGTGCATCCGTCTAAAGCCTCCAAAGAGACCAGATCAACAGCTGAAGAGAAGGTCGCTATCTGTACGTCTCTACGTACGCTTATAGTGTTCAGAAGAGAACTGGAGAATATATATATATATATATATATATATATATATATATATATATATATATATATATATATATATATATATATATATATATATATATATATATATATATATATATATATATATATATATATATCTGATCTTGTGATATATATATATATAATATATATATATATATATATATATATATATATATATATATACACTTTATATATCAAAGATCGAAATAAATAAATATTTGTATGTTTTGAAGCAGAACAACTAACAAATGCGTCAACTTGTTGTACAGAAGTATTGATTAGCTGACAGTTCTCCGAAATCAAACGCTACAGTTTGCTGAACAACAAATGTTGGCTGTTGTACAGGATACATTTCCAACATAGATATATCCTTTGCTAAGTGTTTTTATCTGTCAGTCATATTTCGTTGAAATATTGCTCATATTCTGATCACTAACATTCTTAAACTGCTATGAAAACGTTCAATCTTCACAAAAAAGGCAAATACAAGATCAGTGACAAGTACGGGGGTGTGAGGGATTGCGATGATTTTTGTAACATAAGCTGATGACGTAATCGGATGTGAATATTGTCAAAATATTGTTTGAAGAACGGCATGGGGAAGTTTATCTCAATGCAGACCTTTTTTATCTTTAATGGAGAATTTATTGCATAGTTTTTCATTAATTTTAAAATCGGCGCACAGTTTTGTTGCGCTTTCGATAACACTCAAGTTGCTGACGTACAAACGCTTGACTTGGAAAGCGAAAGAAACCTATCTTCAGCCCATGAATTCAAAAGTCGATTGATATTATCGTGAACTGTTTACCATGTACCATCGTTGAGGGTCCGGCGCTCATCAAATCACTGTAAACAAATTCATTTGGCTTCATTGAGACCCGAGTAACGTAAAAATGACGGGACTTGTCGATGAAACAATTTGAGACTTCTTTTAAAGCCTATTCCTAATCCTTATGCTAAAAACATGAACAATATTTGAAGGCAGGGATGTAACATTGCGAATTTTGAAAGCGCAATAAATTTACTTTGAAATAGGCCCGCCTTTCTATGTAAAGTTAGTTTCACCTGAGTATTCTTATCCTTGGATCTTTAAAGCTGCCATCGGCTACTTTTCATGTGCACATTTGGAACGACTTCACGCATGCGTACGTAGAAGATATAATGTCTCGCTAGACATCGATATTTGAGGAAAAAATCGAAAAGCAAATAGTGTGCTCAGTGATACGGTGATTCCTTGAAATTAACAGTGTTGTCCTTACATGTAGGTCAGAATATGATTTTGAAGAAGTGTGACTGTAAATTTGTCTGTACACGCGAGACAGCAGATTTTGAAGAAGTGTGACCGTAAATAACAAGGATTGAAACTATCAACGATTGATTGGACGACTCGCAAATGAGAACAGAATATCCACAAATACGAAATGGGAAATCTACAAAACATGAAAACAATCCGTGTCGAAGTGTATAAGGTGACACATGCTGTGTTTTAGCGTGTTAGCGCCAGCAAAACCGCTCAAAGAAGCTTAGGGAGATCAAATGTGTAAGACAAATGATATGAAGTCCGCTTCTGTGAAATGACGACACGAGTTCAAGTAATCGTGGAAGACAAAATCGATATTATGAACAAATGAAAGAATCGGCAACTCACAACCTGAACTAATATTGCTGACACAAAACAAACTTAAGAAAACATTATTCTCCAATTTGAAACAGACGGTCGGCTACATGCATCATGAAAGTATTACTCAGCTACAAACAGAATTCTGAAAAGTGAATTGCACGGAAGAAATGGCAGATACAATTGAGTTAGGAAATTTTGGACATGAACATAGGATTGAGTATCTGAAGGAGAAAATAAAACAACTAAAGGAAAAACTAAGCAAGTACAAGAAAGTAGACATCGATTGTTTATATCGAGCAGAAATAAACGACGACTTAGAAATCGTTGGCTGAATCAGAGGAGCAAATGCACGGTCGAGGAACTTGAATTAAAACAGTTGATAGACTTGGTTAATGATGTCATCCATGAATGGATAATTAAAAAAGACTGAAGGATCGCAATGATTTGTAAAAAGGTTGAAAATGCACTTTTATTCGGAAATATGGCCAATAATACTGTTAGAAGTAAACAACACTAGCAAATTCAAATTCTAAGGGCTTCTTCATAATTTTAATACATTTTAAATATCATGCGTAGATGTGCGTGTTTTCAATTAGTCGTGGGTTGTATGTATATATTGACTAACTCAACCGGAGAAACTCATCTTTGCTATTAAGTAGTCCCTGGATTACATATTATCCCATTATCACGATTATGGGAGATTATTTTTCACGGTCGCTTAAACAAACATAGTCTGTCGACAATCATTACGTAAAATATTTACCTGTCTTCTCAGAACTAAGCTAGGTTATTGGAAGGATAGGCGAAAACAACGTCCATTGTAACTTCGCAATCTTTTCATTTGACATGAAAACAAGATGTATATTTCGGCAGAACATCTACATGACGAGGCCTACGCGTCATAACTCAGAGTATGACAAGATTGCATGTGTCCCGGAAAGTGAATGAACCCTTTACAATTTAAGAAATCGATGGTTAAAATCAATTTATATACTTTTCTACTACGATTGTAATGATGGCCATGTATTTAATCATACGTAAAGTTCTGACGTCGATATTTTTCAGATATACAAACGCTTTGTGTCTTCGCATTCAGCTTTTATGCTAGTTGAGGTGTCCGTTTTAGTCACGGTCCTACTGCTATGCTGTTTTAGAACTGTTACAGTTTAAGTCGGCGCGCGCTGTCTTGCAATAGAACGACGCATTGGCGTGACTTGACATGCTGATTTATATTATATACTGGTATGTAATTACGTTCAGCCTATGTCATTGCATATCGAGATAGCAAACGTCATCGATTCGCTGTGACCATTCCATACACAGGCATTAATTTACATACAATAGAGCTGAGAAATATTTGAAGAGTTCGACAGGAGGTGGCGACCCGGAAATGATGTAATGATCATAGGACAATCCCATTTTTTTCTCATACAGATTGGCGTTGTGATAAAACTATTAAAAATGTAACCGATAACAGTGACGTGACGTTTCCCAGGTTGGCTCCTGTGTAACACAATTTGGACCAAGGAAACTTTCTACGCTGGCATTTGTTCAGGACCGGGCTTACAAAAGGGAAAGGATCTGTGAATAAAATACACCTACAGGAAATATTATCACATACCTAGAATGTTCAGGAAATCCTCAATCCTTGGACTTCAACGATATCGTGTAAAATGTTCTGAGAATACAAGTAATAAAGATCCAACATGCTGCATTTTGCATGTAGACGATGTTTTCATCCAATCAAGGTGTGAGTAATACCGCTGGATTCCAATGCACTCTTTGCATATTAATACTGTGAGTTCACTGTGTTGTCAGATGTGACAGTAGCATTCATTTTGACATTCGATTTCCAAACATTAATTGTAAGTTAGAAATCTTTTCATAAGATGAATTATCTGCTATTTTTTGTTGGAAGAAATTGAAGCGAATTCAACATGATTCCAAAATTTACACTCAAGGGCAGGGGTACACCTGCCTTACTCTATCAACTGACCAGTCTTGAATTAGAACCAGTCTGTTACATCAGAACCCAGATAATGATTACGTCCAACTTTCAAGGTAACCATCAAGTACATACCTTAATGTACTACTATGACTTCAGACTTTGTCAGAGAAGTTTTGTTACACAGGAAGTGATAGATCATTGATGACTGAAAACTGCGATGGACCACAAGAAGTGTTTTATGTTCTGTGTGTGCTTGTGTAAGTCGCTGAACTTAAAATATATCTATATTAGGATCCTTTCTTGCGTTATAAAAATCACATTTCATAAACTCAGTTCTTCTTGTTTTTGAGATTTTATCCCACAATTTTCAGTGTTCCATGCCCTCCCAACTATTACGATTGGCAGTGCTGTGTGATTGCCATGAAGGGCCTCATGAATAGATAAAGACTTCTGAATGGAGCATTCTGATTGGTCAATTGTCACATGCTTGTTTTATTAGTACCCATTATTAGTCGAGGGTTACCATAGATTTTCCTAAACCAAATTAGGTTACAAATTGTTGATCCAGAGCTTCTGAAAAAGATAGTTCCATAGTTTTCTTCCAATTTTTCGAAAAAAGTCTTCAAATTCACTGTAAGCATACTTATTTTTGTCATTATAGTGGTAACCATCATCATGGAATAGCTTCACACTACAAATGCATCAAAACATCATAAAAATTTCCACCTGGGTTAAAAGGTGCTGTTAGATTGATTGCTTTTTGTCAAAACTTTCTTGCTAGATACACCAGACTAATATCATCTGACAAAATGTCAACATTCATAGTCTCAGCCAAGTTGTGTTCCTTTGGTGTCAGAAAACTCACAACGCATTGTTTTATGAAATTTGATTTGATTAATTTATTCTGTATAAAAATTATTTCAGTAATATATGTCCTTAAATTTCTTAAAAGATTAAGTACAATGATGACGTAATTTTATACATATCTACATGTAAATTTCATGAAATACTCTCATGACAGAAAGCTGACATTAAGATATAGAAACTGACATAGTAAAAGTGGATATCATCATTGATATAGAATGAAATATGTTACTTTAATTTTGTTTTTTTTAATGCTAATGTACCTGCACATAGCTATACAATAAAGCCAACAATGACAATGTTTGCAAGAACAGAGAAGTATTAGAGAGTATTAGGGTGTTTTACAGTCAGTCATCTCATTCACACAATACACAGAAGTTTTTTAAAACTCTGTGAAATAAATCTGAAAAAAAAAATCAAAAGCAAAGGAGTCCTTCTTGGTAGTTCTTGCAATCTGTGTTTGTTCATCCTGGTCACCATATCTTGTGGCCGAACATGCACTATATATATATATATATATATATATATATATATATATATATATATATATATATATATATATGTTATATGCTGTACAGTGTACAGTACTCAAGTAATGCCATACATGCCTTCAAACAAGTCAAAAACTTTACCTTATGAAAATGTGTGCTTGATAAGAAAGTGCAAAAAGTATAGCTGCCCTATGTGAAAGGTAATAGTGTTTAGCTACATTTGGACAATGAAACTACAAAATACAATGCCTAGCTATATTACCAGAATAAATGTACAGTTACAAATGACTAGATGACATTAAAGTGATGACAATTTGAAAATTTATAGCCTTATCATGTACAATAAATAAGATGTCTTTTGAGAGGTCAAAGGTCACTGCAGGAAAGACTTGACAGAATGGCCTTGCAACATTACACCTTGATTTTTCAGTTGTCTGATAACTTCTAGGAGTGTGTCAAGTTCACTTCGGAATTTTTGCAATTCAACATTTTTATCCCTGAGTTGTTGTTTGTAATATTGTATTTCTTCATCTTTCTCTGCAGTTGCTGTCATGGTTGCCTTGGTAATGATGTGCTGGAGTTCTTTTTCTCTCTCGGCATACCTAGATGATAAACAACACACTTTACTCTCAGCTTCATGTCAAATCATTGTATGCATTAGCAATGTGACCAACACAACTCAGACAATACATAGTGACCAGACGAGGATGAACTTAAGTTTGAGTGAAAGTTTTTTTGTAATATTTTTCACAATGATTATTCAAAGTGATGTGTGGTAATGATGGAATTTTCAGGTAGGCTTATTAGATAAAATAATTCAATAAATTTGCATCAAATTCGGTGAATGAAATCAAAGAAACTAAAGATTATTACATCTGATTCATCATTAATCAAGACAGACATACACAAATGAAGCACAGATATATAATCTGCACTTAGCAGATTAAAGTAACAAATTATATTCATTAGAATCATATTTGTCACCAAACAAGATGAATTACTTCATCATCATCTCACTTTAGCTGGGAAGTTGTGTATCTCTACACATCAAAGTGGTGACTGCACACCAACATTGTACTAGGTTATGTCATAGACCCTGGAGAGAAAGACAAGGGTCTATGGTTATGTCATACATACCTACTCTCAAAACTCAATATTTTGTTCTGCAAGGCTTCAAAGTGTCTCATCTCCTGTAACAAAATACAATGGTATCAATGCAGTCTGTTTATACATATCACAGCTAGTGTCTAACCAATTACTGATAACCTTGGTGCTGCAGTCTGCTTTACAGAAGTGGAAATACAAGATCCAAAAGGACACATGTTATTTGTTTGAATACGGTGACTGAACACATGCATCTTGTATGAGTTACTGTTACCTAAGAAGTTATACCTTATTGGCTTATTCAAAGGGTTGCTATTCCAATCATTGATTAAGCTTTAAGTCATTTATTGCTATGGTTTGGTGGCAAACCTGTCATTGTAAATAGCAGGGTATTGATAGCTGTACACAGCAAGATGAGATGTCAGAGCTGACATTTAATTAGATGACATTGAGGGATTTACTATCTTGTAATGATGAAAATACATCTGACAAGGATTACTTAATCCCCATCCTCCAAAGTGGTATTTATTTCTCTGGTTTGTCTATGGAACCTGATAGAAAGGGGATTAACCTTTCACCCAATGGTTTGACCTAAACCCACTGTTATTTATGGTGAGTGTGGACCTGTTTACAGCAAATTAGGGGTGAACAGGTTAAACTTACCGGAGTATGACTCTTCTTAGCTTCCTTGAGTTCATCAGTCAGTAAATTAATTTGCTGTTTTGCTGCTTTCTCTTTAATCTCTGCTGCTGCTAGTTTGTCAGAGTCTAGTTTGTACTTGTTTAGTTGTTCTTTTAAATGACTGATCATAACCTAGTGAAAAGTAAACACATTATTGATATGAAATTGATGTAGTTTTACTACGATAGATTTGTTTTAATCACTGTGTTTCAAATTCATTAGTTTTTCTTGGATAAAGTTGCCAAATATACATGTATGGAACACACTGTAAAAATCAAACCTAGAAGGATTACTTTTGTATTGGGCGTCTACAGTTGTAGACTATATACTCTGTATGTTTCACGTACAATTGATATATGACTAGAATATATGAATGGTCACATTTAACGATAGTTTTTCAAGTATTAAATTTACATGTCATATATCTGTTGTGTCCATGGATATAGTGTGGTAACAGTCTTATTGTTCTGATTGGCTTGTTGATACAATTGCTTTTTGTTTCAGACACTGCTATGTGATTTATGCCCATACATATTCATCTGAATACAGAAGTCTGCAGTTTTCTTCACAAGCAAATAACAAAATGCTTGCATAGTTACATGTAAATCCTTTACTGTGTACAACTATGACTATCTAAAAGATTGATAAAGTTTAGGATAATTCTGATACTTTTCAACACAACATTGAACATTAATTACCCTCGGAAGACTAAATAAAAACTTAAAGCATGTAATATTAAAATAACTTTCATATATAGAAAGCTGAAAATTGGTTTTGAATGTATTATTGACCTGTTGTGCATTGATTTGACTGTTGAGTTGTGACACATTACTGTCTGTTAATTTATTGGCATGTTCTATGATAAGTCTTTGGATTTCAGTTTCATGGGCCATCTTCAGTGATGTTACCTGTCAGATCAAAAAACAAGCAGTAATTACAATCTTGTTCCTTAGGTAATGATCTACAATGCATATTATTCAAGTAAATGAGGAAGCAGTCAGTTTGTAATTGTAATTTATATAAATTACGTCATTTTGCCAGTAGTCATAATTATTCTCCTTTAATTAAGACTGCAAAATTATGGTTATTGTAATAATATTTTGCATCATATTATATTTAGAATTTCAGATGATGTGTGTTGACTCTGATTGAAAAAAGTGAGGCATACACAATTTACAACATTTGACAACAATGAAAAGGAGTCATTATGTTCCATCAAGTCTGTTCCTACACTTGTCAAATCATTGACATAAATAGAGCTGCTAAAATAACAAACTTGACAAATAAATTTTCTGATCAAAACGTTCAATGATCTGCAGCTGAGCATAGTCTAAATGTATTAAAATGTTGGACATTACAATTGCAATATGGTTCAAATTTTGTGATGTTGAGTATTATCTGTAAAATCTTACCCTATCTTCAATCTCTTCTCTGGACTTCCTAGCACCACTCTCTGCCTCTGCCAAGGACTTTTGTAACTGAACTCTCTGTTGGTCAACTTCAAATGATAATCTCTCAACCTGGAAGAAAACCAATCAGTATTGCTTGTCTATAAAACATGTAGATAAAGGATTATGCTGGACGGCATCTACAGAGTATACAAACTCTTTCTCTTTGCAAGACATTAACCGGACATTAAATACATCGCTAATCTCTTTTACTTTTATCAGTTTTTAAATCTTGATTACTGTCAAGTTTTATAGTTTTGTTTAAACAACTTCAAAGAGACCGAAAAGCAATATTGATTTTCTTAAAATCAAATCACTTATAATCCAATCTCAGATTTATTTATTCTTTTCACAAGAATATTGCGTGTCAGAATCAATGTTTCTTCCTCTTAGACAAGCTGATTTTGTGGAAAAAAGAATTGTCTTATAAAACTCATAGTCAGTCCTGAGAGAGTGGAATGGGACAAGATTTTCATAATTTATCATAAATTTATAAATGAGCTAATGTAAGTATGTTGGCGAATATGTGGTAACACAAGGTGTAGGCAATTTTACTTTCAAAGCAAACCACAGCTTGTTTACGTTGAAAATTATAAGATATGATTATAACCTGTGTTTTCAGTCTATCATTTTCTTCTATGACATCTGATATATGCATTCCTGCAAACTCTCTAGCTTTGTAATGTCTTCTATCACTTTGAGAAATCCCTGTCAACAGAAATATCACAATGACAATTAAAGACTGCTGCAAAACAATCTAAATATACAGCAAAAGTCATGTCACCTATTTCTCTGAATTAGCACCCAGGGTCCAACGCATGTTATTTTCCAGAATTATGCAAGTTCAAGAATGAATGCAGCTAGATAGCTATGAAAGAAATTAAAGTATCCTATGATTGGCCATTGTCATGACCTCACAAAACCACAAAGATAGAAGTCCAGGTTGTACTTATATTGCAACTGATACATTGGTATCATTGGTCGGTGACAACAATTGTACAATCAATGAGAATAATGCACATGCCACAATGTCATGATTTCAAAGTCTTTTATTTACAATTCCCAAAAAGCTACAATGTGTGAAAAATTAGGATGGGTTCTTGCCAAAATATCATCTTCAGTTATTACTTTCACTGAAAGTTAGGTGTGGGCATTTGCCAAAGCATAGGTGCTAATGTGCTATCTTTGCAACTGTCAACAAGCATGTTGGCAGGAGGTGGAAGAGGAGGAGGGTGGAAAGGAGAAGATTGGGGTACATTCACAAACTATCGGTAATAATTTACTAACATTGTAACCCAGGATTGATAAAGACATTGTTGTAAATGGATGAAAATACAACCAAGAGTAACTGATCATTGAGAACTGTACTGTTACACCTTTCTGACAAGCACTGTAACTTTTCTTTTCTGTTATCAATAAAAACATCTTTAAATGCTAAAAGCAAACCTTGCCTACACATGGTATTTTATCAATACAATGTTTGTATTACTTTACAGTATCGATATTATTAAAATAATTTCAATTACTGGAAAGCAAAGACTTGAGAATCTCTCAGACATCATCATTTATGGTTACAGTCACATCACAACTAAGTCTTTAGCAAAGCAGTCAGTATTAACAGGCCAACTAATGAAGTTATTATCAACAAATATCAGTTTATAGCACTCAATGGTTCAGATTTTACTCTCACGTTTATATAACATAATATCATAACTCAACTACTTACCTTGTTGACCAGTCTGTGTTTCAAGTTGTTGATATCTCAACTACTTACCTTGTTGACCAGTCTGTGTTTCAAGTTGTTGATATCTCAACTACTTACCTTGTTGACCAGTCTGTGTTTTCAAGTTGTTGATATCTCAACTACTTACCTTGTTGACCAGTCTGTGTTTCAAGTTGTTGATATCTCAACTACTTACCTTGTTGACCAGTCTGTGTTTCAAGTTGTTGATATCTCAACTACTTACCTTGTTGACCAGTCTGTGTTTCAAGTTGTTGATATCTCAACTACTTACCTTGTTGACCAGTCTGTGTTTCAAGTTGTTGATATCTCAACTACTTACCTTGTTGACCAGTCTGTGTTTCAAGTTGTTGATAACTCAACTACTTACCTTGTTGACCAGTCTGTGTTTCAAGTTGTTGATATCTCAATCTCAGTAGTATCATTTCTTCATCTCGTTTCCGCAATTCATCTTCCAACTCTTCCAATCTCATTTCTAAAGTTTTACTTTCTGTAAAAATGAAAACATAATGTGAACAGATTCCTCTTATCAGTGTATTGCCATATTTACAAAGCTGTTATGGATAGGAAAGATTTGTCCAAAAACAAAAACTTTCCTGAGTAAAAAGATGAAACAGTATTTAGCAGTAAATTGATAATGTCTAAACTTGACATCTATTTCCTGCTGGTCCTAGATGATACATGGTGTCAGTGAATTTTTCTATCAATGGTTGAAATGAGCAAGAGAGAAATGACACTTGGAAAATATTTGCCAGTCATGTACACAGAGAGTTCCCCTTACCTCTTGTTGGACTTTTTCCTTTACTACTTGTAATGTAGAAATCTAATCTCTCTCTGAGATCTTCAGTTTCTCTTTGATATCTTTCACGTACACTTTTCAGTTCCCGTTCAAGTGCTACGACATGCGTGTGTGGATGTTCAGCACTATGATCTGCTCTCTTAAAACTGTCCAATTCTCTCTCCAATCTACTGATGTGTTCTTCAAACTTCAACTGTCAACCAATCACATCATGCATTTATCATAAACTCATTCTTTCTATGCCAGTCAACTCAAAACACTTCATGGCAACATTCACATTAGACTTTATCGTTTGAATCTCTTGTTTTACCCTGGTCTTTGTGAACAATAATACTTCTTTTTTGTAATTTAAATGGGGCTGAAGCTGTGAGCGGGACACAGTCCTGGAATGAAGCATCCTCAATGTTAACTATAATTGGCTTTGACCTAAACACTTGTGTGTGTTTGTATTAATATGGTATTAGTATAGGCATCATTTCAAGCAAACAGAAAGTATATATTTAGTCAGGTGAAATCTTGATATCTTTTGTTTGAAACCACAATGGGGTTAGGACATGATTACTGATATGATTGTGGGCGGTCAAAATTGGAGTGAATTGTCAGGAAACCATTTGAGCTCATCAGGGTCTGCATTGAACGCAATACAGAGTCATGTGGTGTGATTTATGTTAGATGTACCAGTACATCATTGATGCATGGATGGTGTGTTTACTGAGGCTGCACAGCATGCAATACTCGGAGAACTGCCAGTAAGATTAACTGGCATTATTGCCATTATCAAAATCATCATCAACATAACCAAAGTAGACAATCTAGTACATTGTAAGCCCTACTCACTACATCATGCAAAGATTACCTGCTGAGATGTTATTTGAAACAAGCATCAAAACAGGATTCATATCGTGCTAAAGATCACCCCATCTTTTGTACAGATATTCATTCAGCCTTACTTTTATAATGTGAGTGTTGTTGGTAAGCAAACAATCGAAGTTTAGCAGCCAGTAATTCTCAAAATTACAGAGCCTGAATACAAAGAGTTTGAAATCTTTGTTTTCTGATATCTAGCATTAAAAGTTGGTACAGATCAAAAGAGCTTTATCTATCTAATTTCCAGCACAATTATATTTAGAAGACATTTCTGTTTGAATTTGAGGACTAAACTTGACATTATCTGTATACTCCAAACACAGCTGAAGAACACCATTGTCATATCACTCTTAGGAATGTCCAAAGGAATGACTATCAACATGTCTAATCAAGCAAAAAATTGCTTACAAGCTTCTCAGCAGTGACAAATATATGTAAAAGGAACAAAGCACAATTTGAGGTGATTATTCTGACTGATGCATCGCAAAATAACTTATGTACAAGTGAGTACGAGTAGACTTGGTTCAAGTGAATTTTAAAAAATAAAATCATTTATAATAGTTTCTTTTGTGTCTCTCCTATTTCGTACAAACCTATCCGGATTTGGCAGCTCACGCCAGGTTTTCCCAGCGATTGAATGCGTCACGTTTGAGTCTGCGCAGTAGTGAGTTAGTTTCTGCCGGATTCACCGACTTGGACTTCTTGCAAAGTACAGGCGGTGAGACGGACTGTGTACACAGTGACGTAGAGCAAATACAAAATGATTGACAGCCCCCGCCGTTATTCTGGCCAATAAGAAGAACGCTTGCTAATAAACCTCTGCATGCATTAAAAGTTTGTTGTCATCTCCGTGCAAAGCTAGACATCGAGTACGTTTTATATCTGGGCGAATAATAGCATCAGTTCGTACATCAACCGCGTTTTACAACTGATCAGTCGACCACCGCTAATCATGCGAGATTACCAAAGAAAGCTTGTTGAGAGTTACATTGAGGGAAAAGATGTGTTCGTCTGCACACCAACCGGCAGCGGAAAATCACTGACATACGAAGTCGCTCCACATTGTTTTGATTTCCATCGCTTTGGGCACGTAAGAGAACAGGCTACAACTGTAAGGACGGTGTCTTTTTCCATCCTTGAATAACCGGCCACGATTTTCGCATTTTGTAACATGGGCCCCACAAAACAACACATATTTTCACGCGTTTTCGGTTATAGAACAGAGGTCGTGCTGACTTTTGTGGGAGTGATCGCACTCGACATTTTGTCAACAACGCCATGTAAGTTTTATGCACGTCTCGTTTGGGTCAATTTGGTAACTCCTCCCAATGTGTAAAATTTAGTGATGTCATCTTATGAATAATATATGAGTAAAGAAAACGTCATCTCATGAATAATTTATAGCAACGCAAACCCTGCAAGAAAGCCAAGTCTGTGATTCCGGGTGAAACTCCGCTGTATAGCGTTCACTCCACGCGTGTTCACCCTACTCATCGCGTTCACATGAAAGCAAAATACAAATCATTGCGTTCACTCCACTCAAACATTCACAAATCACAGACTTGAACCAAGTCTAGAGTACGAGGTACAACAGCCAGAAGAAAACACATTTCACACAGCATTTGGTGTTGATCAAGTGGACCAATTTTTCAAAGGGGATATGAGTCAAAAAATGTCACTGATGACGATGTTGTTTTCGACTAGTATAACAAAATATAAACAGCAATATTTGAAAAATAAACAGCAATATTTGAAAATATTGAAGGGACATCAGGGCTTGAAAATTCTTGTTGCCTACAACCTGTGACAAGTGACTTTGGTGTTTGGCAAGCAGAATGATATTCTCCCTATCTAACAGGCAAGTGAATTTGAATGAACTATGCTCTACACAATTTAGATTAGTTTGGAAATATCTGATTAGCTCCGTAAGTCACAGTAATTCCTAAAACCTTAAAACTTTCATGCAAACCCTTTGAAAATTGGCCAAAAAATTACTTAACTACATTGCGAAAAAAAAAAAATTCGTGCTATTGTAAAACATGAAAACTAGAAAACATTAGCAATACATGCCTTCTATAATGTAATGTACAAAAAACACACTGTTTCCATGTGTATTGTAAAGTATTATGTCCTTTACCAAAGAGTTATTTCCATTTTTCCAGTATGAGTGTATGAAGATTGATTGCACATGAGGACGTACATAGGTGCACTGGGACATAGACTGTAAAACTTGTTTGGAGCCATCAATCTCATTAATGTTTACTGTTTGATTTCCGTTATCGACCAAGTTGAAAAACTACATATTGTATACATGGTGGTAGGAATAGGCGCTGGCAAACAACAAACAGCAAACACAAGGCAAACACAAGGCAAACACAAGACAAACACATGGCAAGATACAGACTGCTACTGTATTTTGACATGGCCTTGGATTGGGAAGGGACCAGACATGATGTACACAAAAGCCCACTGTGAAGAAACTTGCATCTGTTACCTTCACAAATATAACAATAATACTTCAACAGACTGCTGTGCTTAGTGAGCAAACACCCTAAAGGGCTGCAGATGTACACTGGCCAACAGCAAATAACAATTTGTAAAACAGTTGTTTGTTAATATCTCAGCGTGAACAATATGAGCAGCACCATGCACGGTCCATTGAAAGAGATTATGTAACATGGACAAGCTTGAGTGTGGAAAAAACTTATTTCCATAGACCCTAAAAACGGATCTATGGTTATAGGTAAGGTTATGGAAAATTCCAAAATTCAAAGAAGTTTTTGAGACGGCAATAATAATCTGCAGAAAGTACAAAATATTCTTGATGTAATTTTTTGTTATATTTTACATGTGATAGCAATCCTTTACTCTGACAAGATGTAGTTTGTGTTTGAATCCGCTTTTTCATCTCTTCAGCTACACTTTAATATACATGTTACACTTGCTGTCTATGTTTTCCTTATATGAATACTTTGCACCCTTTACATGTGATAGCAATCCTTTACTCTGACAAGATGTAGTTTGTGTTTGAATCCGCTTTTTCATCTCTTCAGCTACACTTTAATATACATGTTACACTTGCTGTCTCTGTTTTCCGTAAACCAAAACTTAAATGTGACTGGTATAATTACATAATATTGGCGGCAAGGCATTTTTTCTCCTGGCAAAATTGACTTGCCTGCAGTAACTGAACTTTAAAATAAACTTTCAAGGCCTTGATTGGTGAAAAATAATCCTCCATCGCAATGGGCTGAAATTGAATATCGCACACTAATGGGAAATTTCTGCGACTTGTGATATTCTGTTCATCTTACCTTCATGGTATTATATCTTTGTTCCATGGTTCTCAGACTTTTCTTGGCTTCCATTTCTCTCTCATCTAACTCCCTTTCAAGTTTTTGAATTCTTTCCTCTAGGAAGACTATGGCTTGTGATTTAGAAGCAGGAGATGTATTGTTTTCAGTGGGAGCTGTAGCTGCAGCATAAATCAATGCTGGCAGGGAATTAGGATGTCGACGGCGCAAAATGTTTTCCATCTCTTTCACCTGTTCAATTCAGGAAAATTTTAATAGTTTGATTTCTTGGCATCAGAAATGATTTCACATCAAGCATCTTTCATAATTGACTTTGTAAAAACACTTACTTCTGACTGCAACAAGATAGGGAAGATGGTGAAGCAGAAATACATTTAATATAGACAAGTATCTTACATCATTCAGAGACAGTGTTATAGACTTATTCATAGGATTGACTTACAGTGAAGAGTGCTTGACATTATGTTTCTTGATATTATAGTGGAAATGATAGAGTGTAAGTTTGTATTAAGTACTTTAGTAATTGTTTGGATTATTGATGTGACTACAGCAGTTAATTGATCTACTCATCTGTGTGTGATGTACATGCAACTAAATTGTTATGTGAAATATGCTACATGTTCACCATATACTCTATGTCATGTTTCAGTTATTATTTTACAAACCACAATACATACAAAAGACTTCACAGTGAGTTGAAAGCAGACTGATGAAATCTGACAAAATGTCACAATCTTTGCCCAAATGGCATCTACAGTCATATCAACTCTTTTAACATATGTTACTGTATAACACAACACTCTAGACAATGGCTGGATAGTTTTGTTTCTTCTTACAAAGCCATTTACATTAACAGATTAGAGATGCCAAGTTACAAACAAGGTTGTCCATTCTCACAAACCTTTCCAGAATCCAATAAAAAAAATACTGTCTAAAATAAAGATAACAATCAAGATAACAGCAATTTGTTTCAAAGATTAATTTTTTGTCATCATTATTTTTAATCATGACATACAATATAGGCAATTCTAAGAAAACATCCATACATCTCTCTCTTCCTTGTTATTCAGAAAATATAATTTTTGCTTAAGTTGATGACTTGAGATCTCACCTGTCTTTCTAGATCTTGTATCTTTTTTGCATCAGCTGCCCTTTCTCTAGCTCTTCTTTGAGTTTCATTCAGTTTACGTTTATCCTGTCAAGAAATTTCCATCATGTTAACAAAATTACTACAGCTATTCATGTTGGAATGTCTTGTGAGAAATTACTTTGCTTACATTTGACAGACTTCACAAAGAGGAATTACTGTAACAAACAAAACTTTGCAGGTTATAGCTTTATTACATGCCTCTATGTGAGAGAAAATCAGTGCATTGATTTGAATAGAAACATCAGGGGAGTTAGCGGGCAATGTGAACGATTCACTGACCGGATTCCATAGTTACCCGGTCCGGTGAAGCCCTTCGATGTTGTTGACATTAAAGTAGATGTTTAAGGCTGGATGGAAAATATCCACGCATGCAGCGCTATTTTGACTTTCGTTAAAATCTGTTTGATGCTGGTGGATAATGGTAAAATTATGTGAAAATGTCCTGCATGTAACTAAATGCCATATAGCGTTAACTGTGAAGAGGCATGTAATAAAAATATTATTGCCTGAATACATGGGTTTATGTGCCCTCGCAGCAGGAGACAATTTGCCCTCCTGGTGTCAGGCAAATTGTCACCTGCTCTCGGGCACATAAACCCCTGTATTTAGGCATTAATATATAACGTTAGATACATATTGACATTAATGAGTAAATTCATGTGAAAACATTCATAATAAACTACAATAAAGTGAAATGATGTATTCAAATAAGAAATATAATCTATGTAAAAGGATTGCTATGCGGACAGTATATGGTTGTAGCTGTCTGTCTATTTGCACACTATGTTTCTTTATGTTACATAAACCTTTTTCACAAAAGGGTCAGGGTTACAATTGCCACATTGAATTTACTTGAAAGTGTGCTTAATTTTTGACAAACTTGCAGATAAAGTATCTTCTACAAGTTCTATTTGAATTGATATGTCATCTGTTAATGTCCATCAACAGTCTTAATATAAATGTTCAGTTTTGGAGTATTAAATTATACACAAGCCAGTGATTGCTCTTCTGAACTTGAATTTTACACAATTTTTGTAATGTTGCAAGCTCAAACGAGACTTTTCACAAAATTCAACTTTATGAAAACAAGATGAAATAAATAAATTTATGTTTTTATTGCTTCTAATGCAAACAAATCTTGTTGTTGGGACATAAGAAACTTCAAGGAATAAATACAGTGCCAATATCTATCTCTTTCTAATAGATAGGTAGATCTATCCATGATTCGTGTTGAATTTTTGGTTACTGTTTCATATCAGTGTTGCAGTGTAACATATACACACATTATCATTCAAAACCAGTGAACAAACAAATGTCTGTTCTTACATCTTTTTGTTGTTGTAGTTGCTGTATCTGTTCTTCTAGTTTCTGAATCATTTCATCTTTTTCTTTCAATGCCTTTGCATCTCTGTCTAGCAGATCTTGATTCTCAGAATACCATTTCAACTTTTTTCTCAGTCCCTCCGTATCTTTTTCATGTTGTTTCTTGAGTTCCTTTGGACAAAATGAAGACACAATGTACATATTCTCACATTCCTGGTCACTGGGAGTGTGGGATCGACAGTGTGGGAAAAATCAATCCCACACTCTCAGAAATCGTCCCACACATATATATGAAAGCTGTATAATATTACACAAGCTCTGATTGGATAATAAAGGGTCTTATCCAATGGCATGATGAGTATCAAACGGACCAGAACTACAAAGTTATCAAGTCACAGTGGAGTAGCAGATGACAGCGTTGTCATGATTTTGGATAATGTGGTGACAGGCTCTCAAAAGACTGTGGAATTTTCCAAATAACAAGTGAACATAGGCCACTTGGAGCATATCGCCAATTTTTCCTGATTGATATCTCATCCGAGAGCAGAAGTTGAAATACCGGCAGTGAAACTCGCCACGGAGTTCATTTTAATGATGTGGAATAAAACATGACCACGAAGTAGGATAGTCACTCAAACAGTTTGTCTCACAATGTCTTAGCATCTTCTGTCTTACATGAGCCTGCGGCTTGTGTGAGACAAAATATTCCCAACCAGTGTGAGAAATCTGATTCCAGGTCCTCGGGGGTATGAGATTCCATTAATCCCTGTATCCAGTGATGTTTTTTTTCCGTCCTATGACAGAAATGTCAGTGATTTTAAGTGTTTTTCTCTCAGGTAAGCTGGTTTGGCTTCTCCGTATTAAATTCCAATAATTAGGTTTAACGACATCTCAAAACAGAATCCTTGATAGAGTTACCCTCCAAAAAGCTATCTGCTATTGATTCCAGTAGCCCGGTTGTCCCATATAAAGCTGCTTTATGGTGAGTTTATGTGGTGTTTATCACATGATAAAGTAAGATTGCTAGTGATGATTAAATATTACACAAGTAGTTTGAGAAAAATCTTAGGTCTATCATAGACTGATAGATTGAGCAATATGGCCAAGTTTAGCAATATGGCCAAGTTTAGCAATAAGAATGATACTGGACTCACAATCAGCATTTATTGATGAGATGCTTATCAAGTACTCTGAGCAGAATCACTGTTAGACATCGGATTAAAGAAAATGGTCATCTTTATACCTTGTACATTTTAACTTTCAAATGAATCAAAATAAAATGACAGTACTTTCAGGCAAGTGGTTTAAAGCTGGTACTGAGGGTTGAAGGATTAGGCATGTTGTTCACGGCCAAGTGATTTAGGCCTGATGGTTTTAACATAGTGGTTCAGGCCTAGTGGTTTAAGCATGATGCCTTGAACCTATAGGTCAAGGCCCAATATTTCAAGCCTGGTGGTTGGACTATGTCATGGAAGCCTGGTAAGTTACAATGGATGTATTGGACTTTGTGTGGTCTGATCTTATGGCATAGGCTTGGTGGTTAGAATTGTCTGGTTTGAGCATAATGGCCGCTGCCTAAAAGCAAACCCACTGCTTCCTTATGAAGGGTTCAAACTATTTGAATTCAATGCAACATCACACAGTTCCAGGTCTCACCTCTACATCTCTGTCCTTGTTTCCCATGGCAGACAATACCCTGCTTTCTGCATCTTTGTTTTGCCTCACCAGAACTTCAACATGTTTCTCCAAATCAGTCTTGGCAACTTCCAAACTTTTAATTCTCTGCTTCAATTCAATATTGGTCACCTAGAAAAGTTCAGATGTTAATCTGGATGATGATAAAATTCACAATAATTCCAAGTATTAAAATCAAGTGAATACAATACAAAAGCCAGTACCTGCAGCTGTATAGGTATATACTAACATTACACCATGCATTCAAACTATGAATTGGGTAAAATACAGTAAGTTGTTGATGATCAAAGAACAGGAGAAGATGACTTTCTGCCAGACATTGCTTAAAATAAGGACAGAATCTGTTGACTGCTGTTAAACATTATCTGTAATCACAGATCTACAGTACATGTGTGTCAGAATGAATCATTGTAAGATAATGAAATGGATACTGTATGCTGTAAGGCAATATTGGAGAAGAATTGTCTGTGATCACAGATCTACTGTACACTCTACATGCATGTGTCAAAATGAATCAATGTAAGATGGTAAAATAGATACTGTGTGCTGTAAGGCAGCATTGGAGGAGAAACTCTGAAGAGTTTTTTCGTTTGACAAGTATTTCATCTCTCCACTGCCTTATTTCTGTTTGCTGGTCAAAGATCTATTTACAGGGAACTGTACAAAGGGAGAACAATCTTACAAAGACAAATACTGTACAGGTAGTCAGAAATGTTATTAATCCAAAATCAGGTGCAAATAAGTTGACAAGATCTCAAATATTCTACTTGTTGTGTTCTAGTCACTGATTCTGTTTGCATGACAACTGAAATCCCTGGATAAACTTGTACATGAAGTATACATCTGGCCATTCCTCCTGCATTATGTTTCCTTTTAATATCTACCAATACCCATGATTAAACCTTTCACCCCCAGTTCCCTGTATACAGGTCCACCTTAACCATAGAAAACAATGGATTTGGGACAAACCATGGTGGTGAAATGATTAAATTTAGAGATTGCAAAATGCATATCTGTTTATTTTCTACCTGTGCATCTTGTAATTCAGCTTGAAGCTGAGCAATCTTACTGGCTCCCATAACTGCTGTACCAGTACCAGCAGCTATCTCCTTCTGTACTTCAATACTTGTAATGACACCTTTGTATTTCAACTGTTTATCCTTCTCATCAAGGTTATCTCTGAAAGGACAAACACACCAGGATGTATAGTTGCAGTTACAAAACAGCATGGATGTAACACCCAACTTATCTTTGTCAGGTACATGTACATTGTACTAGGTGCAAATACATGTATAGAGCTACAGTGAACTTACATCATGCATTAACCTGTGCATTTAACTTGATTCCACATAATCATTGCTTATTAACAGTCAATGTGCTGTCTATCAATCTGATTATCTTGAGAGAACAAACCCTAACAGTGATGTCACATTGTACCTAGTAACACTGTGATATTTTGACTGGTACTTTTGAGATGTTTACCTGTCACAAGCTGGGGTTTTTTTTGTTAAAATATTTGAGTATAAAACAATGAAAAATTTAAACTTGTCCCCCTGACATGTAAACGTTAGCATTACATGTATCTATGGCAACATCTGTCTTAATTTTTGGAAGACAGTTGAAAATAGGTCAATGTAGTAAATAGCCTGGCAAATATGGTAAATAAATTCATCAGTATAAATAATGCAAACTTGCCTGAGATTTGTGAGTTCAGATTTCATTTTTTGATTTTCTGTTTTCCACTTTGCTTCATATTCTTTGTTGTCACTCTTCAAATCTTGGATTTCCTTGTACAACCTCTTGTTCTCCTGTGAAAACATCCATCAAATAAACATATAAAAATCATATTGCACCTACATCGCTCATATAATATAACATTTCAGAATATGACAATAATTTAAAAACTTATCAACTTGTACAATTACAATGCATCTTACAAAGTTTGTCTCTCAGAATATTCAATAATCTTCAAAAAACGATTTTGGAAGATTTGTCATCTATATAAAATGTGCTTCTCTACTCTTGTTAATGTATAGTTTGTGAATCATTCCATATTTTCCCTGAGTACAATAATTCCATAATGAACATTGCATTTATTGAAGACATACTTGATGATATCCTTCCAATAAAGTTTCTTGATGTTGCATTTCTTTTTCCATTAATTTGATTTTCTCCTGGCTGTCTTTGACATTGGCTATTTTGGATTTGATTTCACTGGCTGTTCCACCACCCTGCTCTTCATTGTTCAGCTGTGTGTGAAAAATACATTATCAGTGGTCATAAAGTAGAAAAAATATTACTTTTTAAAAATTATCAGTGTGTTTTCAGCCACTGAAGCTTTATCCCAATCAGACTAACAATACCAGTAACAGTTTTGGCACAAGTACAGGAGATTGCACAAATATATTAAGTTTTTAGTAGTTCTACAGACAAGAACGAAGATCCATTTGGAGATCCTCCAGCAAAGTTGGTATCAAATTACTTAATTCAAGTACACATATTCAGATTATAGACAAAATACATAGAACTTGACCATAGGAGTGTAAAGTTCACCATCCTTTCCCTCTATACATGTACATATCAAACCTTTTCTGGATACAATTTAAACTGATTAAAATTGAAAAGCAACAAGAAGTCGAAATCCATTATACAGCAGATACTGTAGATACACTCACAATTTCCTCTGTCATAAACACGCATCTGAAATAATCCATAGTAACATGGCAACATTTCAGGAATTATCAATTTAAATAAAATTCAATAATTCAGTATATTACATAGACTACCAGTGTCATCCCCTGTCCATAGATCAAAAGATAATGGCATTGTCTTACCATGGGACAGTGTGAAACGACTCCATTCAATGGCAAAGATTGAGACTTTGAAAAGAAGGGTTTGCTGATAAACATGTTGCTGTTGCAATGTGAGATCACTGAATTCTCTCTGGCAATGTTTTGAACTGGCCAGAATTTAAATATTGGATATGATCCAAGCACTGGGCCTTGATTCAATTGACAAGTTATGCATAAACACTCTCCACCGTAAAACTCATTGCCAAATCAATACAACATAATGTTCTTTTTTACAACTCAAATTTAGTATCCCTATACAGGGTCAGTTTGTCAAACATAAAGATACTTTTGGAAAAATTTGAAAATTTGAAGAATGAAATCATTATTGGAACTAATTTACTGACTATATATTGACAAGTATCTTGTTTATTTAGATGTAATTTGAACCTGATTTTAATTGAATAAAGACCAAGAATCTTGTTACAAATATTCTGAATTTGTATTATTTGGATAAAGTGACATTTTTTGTGTTAGATACATGTACACTGTGAGAATGAATGAAAGATTAAAATGAACCTTTCTTGGTCTGTTTGTTACAACATACACAAATATTATTGGATATTTCTAACTTGCATAATGATGTCTAGTAATGACTCAGCAATATTTGTTTTCATTCAAAATCACTGGCAGACACATGAATCACTAATGTAATGGTGAAGCTGTGTGTCATTATTAATGAGATTCCCAAAAACAAAAAACAGTACAACATATTGTATTATTTTCAAATAATTTGAGTAGCAATGAAGATTTTAATCAAGATAACATGCACCGAGTCTGATATTAAATCTGACAAAAAAAGCTGACAACACACATCATGCAGCACGTACACTTGGCAATTTTCCAAACACAAACTATTACAGTAAAATGGCTTCAAGTGATAGCTTCAGAATTACATTAATGGTCATTGTCCTTATTCTATTCAGTTTCTGTGTTTATCATAAAGCCATGGGAGATCATGTCCTCATTTCCATTATGTGCCTTCATTGAAGACCTGCTCAATTTATACTCTATGCAAGTTGAGAGAGTCACTGACAACAGCTTCCTTTACTCTATGCCAATTGACTCTGTCACTTACAACAGCTTCAAATACTGTACTATACCAATTGATAGTGTCACTGACAACAGCTTCCTATACTGTATACCAATTGATACTGTCACTGAGAGCAGCTTCCAATACTGTATGCCAATTGATACTGTCACTGAGAACAGCTTCCAATACTCTATACCAATTGATACTGTCACTGACAACAGCTTCCAATACTGTATACCAATTGATACTGTCACTGACAACAGCTTCCAATACTGTATACCAATTGATACTGTCACTGACAACAGCTTCCTATACTGTATGCCAATTGATACTGTCACTGACAACAGCTTCCTCTACTGTATGTCAATTGATACTGTTACTGACAACAGCTTCCTATACTGTATACCAATTGATACTGTCCCTCACAACAGCTTCCTATACTGTATGCCAATTGATACTGTTACTGACAACAGCTTCTTATACTGTATACAAATTGATACTGTCACTGACAACAGCTTCCTATACTGTATACCAATTGATACTGTCCCTCACAACAGCTTCCTATCCTGTATGCCAATTGATACTGTTACTGACAACAGCTTCTTATACTGTATACCAATTGATACTGTCACTGACAACAGCTTCCTATACTGTATGCCAATTGATACTGTCACTGACAACAGCTTCCTATACTGTATGCCAATTGATACTGTCACTGACAGCAGCTTCCTATACTGTATGCCAATTGATACTGTCCCTCACAACAGCTTCCTATCCTTGTATGCCAATTGATACTGTTACTGACAACAGCTTCTTATACTGTATACCAATTGATACTGTCACTGACAACAGCTTCCTATACTGTATGCCAATTGATACTGTCACTGACAACAGCTTCCTATCCTGTATGCCAATTGATACTGTCACTGACAGCAGCTTCCTATACTGTATGCCAATTGATACTGTCACTGACAACAGCTTCCTATCCTGTATGCCAATTGATACTGTCACTGACAACAGCTTCCTATACTGTATGCCAATTGATACTGTCACTGACAACAGCTTCCTATCCTGTATGCCAATTGATACTGTCACTGACAGCAGCTTCAATCATCATTGCTGATGTACAGTGTGTTGTCGTCGCTCAAAATGGCGCTTTCGAAGGAATATTCGTGTCCAGTACGAGTGGTAGTGCAAAGAAAAAACGAAAATGCACTATTCTGGACTACTGTACTTCCGTTACTCCCGCACTAGAAAGTATGGATTCGATCGCCTCCGATTACAACTACACTCAGTGTGACAGTTTTCGGACAGGGTAGTGAATTTCGCCCAAAGCCGTTTCATAAATGACAAGCACAACGAAATCTTATTATCATACCTTTCGAAACTTTATTGTGTTTATCCTCAAACTGTTAACACCGACAGAAGTGGCATTTAGGGGATCAAAGCATAGATAGTAGAGGGGGGAAGACTGTCTATGGTCAAAGTTGCCAAATTTTTGCCCCCATGTTGAGTGTGCGTGTAATCGGACTGCTATCGCAGTAATCGGACGTCGTATTTTGAACATGATAAGGGGCTAAATTTTGATATTTTGAAACTTCGAACCCCGATTTTAAATTTCAATGTGTTTAGAAAACTATATGGAAATATTTAGTGATAATTAGTTACGTTTAATCCATGGACGACGCAACTATATTTCAACGTGCATAGCGCTTAGATATCGGACACAGGCTGTCCCTGTGTGGTGCGTTCGACACCTCGTATCGTACGGTGTGGCTAACTTCACCAAGTTTGTAGCCCGAAATAGCTTCTACCAAAAAAAAAATCCAAAATGGGATGGCAGCGTCACCTGACTTAATATGCTGTAGCATGACTTGTAAAACGCTATCAAAACGGAGCGAACAGAGTATAATGAACAGCATGTCATCAAATGTCTGAAAACTGAGGTCGTCAGAAAACTGTCTCACTGAGTGTATTGTTATGCAAATTAACCAATATGCAGAAAATCAGGGAAAGTTAGGTCAGGTTCCCACAGACTTTAAATATTCTCCCACTATTTTTTTTCATGTGCTATTTTATCTCATGCCGTTCTTGAGCCAGGGTAATCCCTGCAATTGATACTGTCACTGACAACAGCTTCCTATATTGTATACAATTGATACTCTACTGTCACTGACAGCAGCTTCCTATACTGTATACCAATTGATACTGTTACTGACAACAGCTTCCACTACTCTATGCCAATTGATACTGTCACTGACAACAGCTTCCTATACTGTATACCAATTGATACTGTACTGTCACTGACAACAGCTTCCTATACTGTATACCAATTGATACTGTCACTGACAACAGCTTCCAATACTCTATGCCAATTGATACTGTCACTGACAACAGCTTCCAATACTCTATGCCAATTGATACTGTACTGTCACTGACAGCAGCTTCCTATACTGTATGCCAATTGATACTGTCACTGACAACAGCTTCCAATGCTGTATGCCAATTGATACTGTCACTGACAACAGCTTCCTATACTGTATACCAATTGATACTGTCACTGACAGCAGCTTCCTATACTGTATACCAATTGATACTGTCACTGACAGCAGCTTCCTATACTGTATGCCAATTGATACTGTCACTGACAACAGCTTCCTATACTGTATGCCAATTGATACTGTCACTGACAACAGCTTCCTATACTGTATACCAATTGATACTGTCACTGACAGCAGCTTCCTATACTGTATGCCAATTGATACTGTCACTGACAGCAGCTTTCTATACTGTATGCCATTGATACTGTCACTGACAGCAGCTTCCAATACTGTATGCCAATTGATACTGTCACTGACAGCAGCTTCCTATACTGTATGCCAATTGATACTGTCCCTCACAACAGTTTCCTATACTGTATGCCAATTGATACTGTCACTGACAACAGCTTCCTATACTGTATGCCAATTGATACTGTCACTGACAGCAGCTTCCTATACTGTATGCCAATTGATACTGTCACTGACGACAGCTTCCTATACTGTATGCCAATTGATACTGTCACTGACAACAGCTTCCAAATGCTGTATGCCAGTTGATACTGTCACTGACAGCAGCTTCCTATACTGTATACCAATTGATACTGTCACTGACAGCAGCTTCCTATACTGTATGCCAATTGATACTGTCACTGACAGCAGCTTCCTATACTGTATGCCAATTGATACTGTCACTGACAACAGCTTCCAAATGCTGTATGCCAATTGATACTGTCACTGACAACAGCTTCCTATACTGTATGCCATTGATACTGTCACTGACAACAGCTTCCTATACTGTATGCCAATTGATACTGTCACTGACAACAGCTTCCTATACTGTATGCCAATTGATACTGTCACTGACAACAGCTTCCTATACTGTATGCCAATTGATACAGTCACTGACAACAGCTTCCTTTACTGTATACCAATTGATACTGTCACTGACAGCAGCTTCCTATACTGTATGCCAATTGATACTGTCACTGACAGCAGCTTCCAATACTGTATGCCAATTGATACTGTCACTGACAGCAGCTTCCTATACTGTATGCCAATTGATACTGTCCCTCACAACAGCTTCCTATACTGTATGCCAATTGATACTGTTACTGACAACAGCTTCTTATACTGTATACCAATTGATACTGTCACTGACAACAGCTTCCTATATACTGTATGCCAATTGATACTGTCACTGACAGCAGCTTCCTATACTGTATGCCAATTGATACTGTCCCTCACAACAGCTTCCTATACTGTATACCATTTGATACTGTCACTGACAGCAGCTTCCTATACTGTATGCCAATTGATACTGTTACTGACAACAGCTTCCTATACTGTATACCAATTGATACTGTCACTGACAGCAGCTTCCTATACTGTATGCCAATTGATAATGTCACTGACAACAGCTTCCTATACTGTATGCCAATTGATACTGTCACTGACAACAGCTTCCTATATACTGTATGCCAATTGATACTGTCACTGACAACAGCTTCCAATACTGTATGCCAATTGATACTGTCACTGACAACAGCTTCCTATACTGTATGCCAATTGATACTGTCACTGACAACAGCTTCCTATACTGTATACCAATTGATACTGTCACTGACAGCAGCTTCCTATACTGTATGCCAATTGATACTGTCACTGACAGCAGCTTCCAATACTCTATGCCAATTGATACTGTCACTGACAACAGCTTCCTATACTCTATGCAAATTGAGATTGTCACTGACAACAGCTTCCTATACTGTATACCATTTGATACTGTCACTGACAGCAGCTTCCTATACTGTATGCCAATTGATACTGTTACTGACAACAGCTTCCTATACTGTATACCAATTGATACTGTCACTGACAGCAGCTTCTATACTGTATGCCAATTGATAATGTCACTGACAACAGCTTCCAAATGCTGTATGCCAATTGATACTGTCACTGACAACAGCTTCCTATACTGTATGCCAATTGATACTGTCACTGACAACAGCTTCCTATACTGTATGCCAATTGATACTGTCACTGACAACATCTTCCTATACTGTATGCCAATTGATACTGTCACTGACAGCAGCTTCCTATACTGTATGCCAATTGATAATGTCACTGACAACAGCTTCCTATACTGTATGCCAATTGATACTGTCACTGACACAGCTTCCTATATACTGTATGCCAATTGATACTGTCACTGACAACAGCTTCCTATACTGTATGCCAATTGATACTGTCACTGACAACAGCTTCCTATACTGTATGCCAATTGATACTGTCACTGACAACAGCTTCCTATACTGTATACCAATTGATACTGTCACTGACAGCAGCTTCCTATACTGTATGCCAATTGATACTGTCACTGACAGCAGCTTCCAATACTGTATGCCAATTGATACTGTCACTGACAACAGCTTCCTATACTGTATGCCAATTGATACTGTCCCTCACAACAGCTTCCTATACTGTATACCATTTGATACTGTCACTGACAGCAGCTTCCTATACTGTATGCCAATTGATACTGTTACTGACAACAGCTTCCTATACTGTATACCAATTGATACTGTCACACTGACAACAGCTTCCTATACTGTATGCCAATTGATACTGTCACTGACAACAGCTTCCTATACTGTATGCCAATTGATACAGTCACTGACAACAGCTTCCTATACTGTATACCAATTGATACTGTCACTGACAGCAGCTTCCTATACTGTATGCCAATTGATACTGTCACTGACAGCAGCTTCCAATACTGTATGCCAATTGATACTGTCACTGACAGCAGCTTCCTATACTGTATACCAATTGATACTGTCACTGACAACAGCTTCCTATACTGTATGCCAATTGATACTGTCACTGACAACAGCTTCCTATACTGTATACCAATTGATACTGTACTGTCACTGACAACAGCTTCCAATACTGTATACCAATTGATACTATCACTGACAGCAGCTTCCTATACTGTATGCCAATTGATACTGTCACTGACAACAGCTTCCTATACTGTATACCAATTGATACTATCACTGACAGCAGCTTCCTATACTGTATACCAATTGATACTGTCACTGACAACAGCTTCCTATACTCTATGCAAATTGAGATTGTCACTGACAACAGCTTCCAATACCATGTACATGCACAGTGAATTTACAATTTCATTGACAAAGTAACATGCCCCTGTAACGCTGTGAGAATGGTGACAGTCAATGCTTAAAAAAGATGCATTTATTGTCAAGACTTTTTCAATTCTTCTTCTAATATAATTTTATCTGGTCTCTTGCTGTTTGTAAAGGTGAATGATTTCGAACTACAGTTAAGTTTCTGTTGCCTCCTTAAATGATTGTGTTTGTATACCAAGTGGATTGGAGACAAAGGAAATTCTAATAAAATGAATCTCTTGTCAAAATCTTTCAATATACATGTACAGTGGCAATGTTCATATTGCTTTTCTAGAAGTCAAGTCAATTTCTTGAAGAATTTTATCAGCTTCATACAAAAAAACTTAAAAAGGTACTAACATTTACATGTCCGTCACTGATTAGAAATTAACTACAGATGAGTAAACCAGCTATGTTTCAAACAGTTATTGTCAGTAGATATTACAAATGTATCATTTATGAATTATTTCAAAGTTCCTGTCATCCAATCATATTGCAGAGTCACAATTTTGGAAATTAGAAAATAAAATTTAATAAACATTTTCAATTGCACTGTATAGACATTGGACTTGTGATTGAGCATAGTTGCAAATAGCAACAGAGATCACGGAACCCGTTTTGGTTATTATCCGTCTGCTATGATCAATGGAATCACATGATTATTTGACAAAATCACACTTGTTGGAGTCTCAGTGAAACAAGTACATACGGATTATGACTCAATTGTTAAACCAGAAGGTTACTGACCTAAACTTCAAAATCCTCTTTCTCCCAAGTTGTATTTATATCTATTGTTTGTCTATGGAGCCTGGTAGAAAGAGGATTAACATTAGTGACAAGCTAATGGACAACTGCAATGAGAATACATACCAAGTACTAGTGTTTGCAAGGAGCATTTGACAGAAAATTTCAGGTAATGACTTTTGGGCTTTACATTTTAATTTGGGCAAAAAGATTGTATTTGCATTGCATAATCTTTCTGTATTGTTTAGTTTCCATGAACATCTAATGAAAATAAAACAAATGACATACCTTAGCAACAAGAATAATGTTTTCTTGTTTCACTCTAAAAATGTCATTTTCATGATGTATTCTTATCTCCTCTAGTTCACGTTCATGATGTCTTTGAAGTGAGATGATCTCAGCTCTCATTTTCTGGTTTTGTTTGTGTTCCTCCTTCCATTGACTTTGCCAGTCTTGTACTTCAGACAACAGCGCCCTCTCACGTGACAACTGCTGTACCTGGGAGTCAAGTGGTCTTTTGTGTTGAATCGACAGTTCTTCTGCTCCATTCTGTAAAACAGTATGAATGAATTATCCCTGCTTCAATGCATACTGTAAATGTACAAACTACAAAAGATATAGAGACTGCTACTTTCTACATCTTTTGATTTGTCTTCATAAAGATAGCCTTCAAATATTGTATCTTGAAATATCTTACGGTAACCCACACATCCATGAAACAGTACAAACTCACGTTTTTCACTCACAAGTAAGTGTTTAATCCTTTACTGTTCTCACTCAATAGTTGTTGTGTTATAACTGAATGTACTACCTGCATGGGTTTATCTTTCTGTTGTTCAGATCCAAAGTGATCTTTGATGTACTGTGCAAATGATTCCACTGATGCTAGAAGCTGAGTGTCATATGGTTTGGTCACCATGGAGATAGTCTCTGAACCTGAAATGTTCAAAATTTGACAGTTTTGTGACACTCAATACTGACTGTTAGGATTGAAGAGAGAAAGAAAAAAGCCTCCACACTTGAAACCTCAGGGACACATTTATAAAATCCAAATATCTGAAAACGCTTTCCTATGCTGTAACTTGTTGTGCATCATTTCAAAACCTGTAGTAGTGAAAATAAGGATGTTAGTCTCAATCGTGTGAAAACCAACATTTGTTAACATGATAAAGTCTCTTTGGTTCCAAAAACATCGGTTCAAAATTTTCTTTGGAGCAATATAAGAAAAAGTTTACAATTCTTAGGTGTGGGGTTCTTGAATAAAACTTGAAATGCATCATGGTAGCTGAAGGAGCTCATCTTTAACTTTTTGTTGGGCTGTTTCAGCTGGTGACCAACCTTTTTTGCTTCCATAATCTGAACTTTTTATATGCTTGTATTTGTCTTTTTCTTTTTTAGACTTTTCTTTCTTTCCATCAGTCTTAGTGTCCTTGGGCTTAGTTTCTTGTTTGGAATCTCTCTTTCCTAAAAGAAAACACAGTGACTTATTGCTGTAACACTCTCAGACATCAATTCCTGGTGCCAGTCAAAAAAAAAATGGAAAGATGACCTGGCTTCTCTGTAATTATAGTGAAAATCCATACTTACACTAACCGTGATCTAAGATTACATGAGAACTGTAGAGGTGTAAAGGTGAGAAAATAAGCTTAGCTGCAATGTCACTAATACGTGTACATATTGTCAGATAAACAAGAAGGACTGAAATATGATAATGAAGGGAAGAGGGGACAGAAGAAGAGAGGAAAGCAAAGGATGACAGCGGAGGAGAAAAAGAAGAGGGGGAGGAGGGAAAAGCAAGAAGCACATAATCTCCTAACATTTGCAAAGAGCATTTTACCTGATTTTGTTTGGGTCCTTGACACTTTGCTTTTAGCTGATTGCACTTTGATTGTTCTTGGTTGCTTCTTAGGTTTATCCTGCATGTGAATGTAACAGACACAATCATCAGACATCATCATCAATGTCACTCCTGTTCATCTTGAAATGTTTACACACACTACATCATAGTATGACAGTTGTGACAGTCACTTTGATAATGATTGATACCTTATTCTTTTTATGCATTTCATACAAACATGTACATTTCATCACCTGTGAGAATTCTCAAATGGTCTACCTATTTTCTGACAATCTTCAATGAATTTGACTGGGATTTATGAACTTTCATTTTATACATACTCATTTAATTTTATATTCTTCCATTAAACTGTACACGACAAGGCATATATTTATAAAACATCAGATTTACACTACCTAGACTTCATGATTCATGTACTAGAGTTAACTCTGTCATCCCATATTGATCAAATTATGTCACTGAACAAATGACACAAGACTACAACATCGATGCTATTCATACCTTACAACATAGGAGCTATTTTAATCTTTGTTTCTGAGATTATGGACAGTAAAACTATAGAAATAATCAAATTTCAAATCTATAAACAAATGGTATCTTTGTTGTAACCTTCTTCTGTCCAAAGTAAAAACTGTCTTGATATCATAAGCTTCTAGTTTCATCTTGTGCAGTAATTTGTAAATTACTAAGCGTGTTGGAATGACACACATACTGTGTGCAAATGAATGCAAATCTTTCTTTTTGTTACTTTGCTCATGACATCATTACATTTGATTTGGTATCTATTGACAAATGAACATGAAATTAATTTAAGTACCTGGTAATTGAAGACCTTTGACAAACATGTTATAATTATAAACACATAGGGCCAAAGTCCCTGAAGCTACTATAGACATGGATACAAAATTAAGTATTTCCTGACTGTATGAAATTATCTCACTTAGGTCATCCTAGGGACTTGTAAACCAAATATTAAAGCTGTCTGACCAGCGGTTTTGAAAGAACAAGCAACTCAACAGTTGACAGAGCTACGCTGTGTTATGTAGGGAATAACCTTTTGTGACACATGTATTGATGAAGAAGGTGGATATCTTTGATTAACATTGTAAGTGAGTTCTGTTGAATAAGTTGAGACTACATACTCAGAGAAAGCACACTGAAGAGACAAATGTTTGAAACTTAAGAAGTTCAAGGTCATCAAAAGCATTATAAGGAATCATGTAACTTTCATTGCACTGTTTACACAGATTGCATAATTGCTATAAATAGCACATGAGGAATCTTACAGCCCAGCTTTACCATAAAAACCCTATCACTTTGACCACTCTTTTAATTGACCACTCTATTTTTTCTTCAAAGAGTAATTTTATTTATCCTTACCAAGTCAACCATAAATGGATATTAGAACTTTCTCTATCTCTGACTATTTTGAGCAATTTCTTTTAGATAACATACAGGGCACAATAAATGACGGTTCAGAATATGTCAAAGTTGGGATTCAGGAAAGTTGCCTTTACATGTTTTAATCCTCCAAGATGGTAAGCATTTCACTATGAACTGTCAAAAAAAGTTGAACTTTCTGATAATTCTACACTAAAATTATTTTGGCTTTGATGATTTCCTAATTAATTCAATTATTTAAAATCATATTAATTATTTTTTTCTGGGTGAATTGATAGGGTTTATACAGTACCAGAATTACATACAATGTAAGTCAAATTTTGACCAAAAATGACAAAAAAATTCCTTAAAAATACACATTTGCATATTTCATCACAATTTGAACAAATCTAAGTTGGGTTACCCCTAGGGACCTGTATACCAAATAACAAAGCTGTCTGACCAGCAGTTATGAAGAAGAAGATTTTTTACCAAAAACACCTTTTTGGCATTAATTTGCCTATTTTCAACAATATCAAAAAATTAAAAAAAAACAGTTTCTCAAAATCATATTTTCATCTACACAACAAATATCAAATCAGTAAGTACTGCGGTTCTCAAGATATTTGAGTGGACGGACGCCTCACAAACGGACATACATACATACATACATACATACATACATACATACATACAGACTGACGACGGACGCCGGACGGATACCCATCCCAATAGCTTCTATAGACTATAGTCTATAGTAGCTAAAAAAGCAGCGAAAAGAATTTACCATTCTCACAGGAACAAATGGGGAAGAATAATTCAATCAACATTTACTTATAAAATATATTTGTACTACATGTGCATGTATAATGAAGATGAAAGCTGAAAGTTTTGTGTCTTTCATGATTCATTTCTCATTGTATACATGATTTTTCTCATCATGGTAAATTCTTGACACTTCTCATGGAAAAGTCACACATGCAACTGGATAGGTAAGCAGAGACACAACAAAACAGTGCAATTGAACATGCAAGGTCATTATTACATTAAATTAACAAATGGAAACATACACTGCACAATTTATACAACTAATGCAAATATCAGGAAGATTACAATGTTATTGATCAATGAATGTCAAAGACACATAAACTGTGATTTCCAATTGCTCTGCAAAAGTGAGATTCTGAGGGATTATCAGATGTAAATTATAGATGTGAATGTTTTCAAACAGTACACCTGAACCATTGCACAGAAGGGAAGAGATTAGAATAAACACCCAGTACACAACACTGTAACAGTGCTATCACCATATTTCAATAGAATAGGCAAATATAAGTAAATAACAATATACATGTACTAGTCTATCTGTAAATGCAACACTTCAATATTTATGTCATCATGTCCCTTCTATTGTACAAAAATACATAGCTATTACATTATTAATCATTTCCACTCATGCTCATAATATTCCTTTAAACTCTATTCAAAATTTGAAATGTACTTACATCACAAGGTTGAATGCTCTAAACTAAAAGATTCCACTTTGTACAGGGTCTGGGCGTCAAAGCCAGACTGAGTGAAATCTAACAAAGCTATCATTACAAACTGATTGATACAGCCTTTAAAATGATTAAATTCCATGTCACTCACTATCAACAACTTATATGATTACTAATGACACGCAATATACAACTCTGCCAATTTTGTCAGTCCACATGCAGACTCAAAATCATTTCCCATAAAACTACTCTTTGTATTCTTTCCTCTATCATATAACTATTCAAGTGATCTCTGCACAAAGTCTGATAGATTTCTTGCCAAAATGAAAGAACTGTGCAGAAACCCTATTGTACTGCTATTGTGCTGTGATTGTGTTTGTTTGAATTTTTGCTTTTGCTAAAAAATGCTCAAACCAGACAAATCAATGCCCTAAAGAAACAATCAGGGGAAACACTGCTGTAATTATAATGTAATTATAGTAAAATTATAATGGTAACAAAAAACTTTGATCTTGGACCTATTTCCTCTGGCTTTCTCCTTCTTTTAATGTAAAAAAGTCACCAGTATATGCATGTCTTAGAAGATGCTTAAATCATTAGAAAGCCAATCATTTTACCTGGATCAGCTCACTGCACCATCCAGTGCAGGACAAACCCAAAGTGATGCTAAGCTATTTGATCCTTTAACTGTGGACAGAAGGAAATGGACTCAGACTGACTTCAATATCTTTATTTGTAATTTTGTACTGAAGGGATGAAAAGTGCTCAGTGGAGTCTAAAAATTAGACTAAATTGTCCTGAAAAGTTGGTCTTACAAAACTGTAAATTTGGAGTCAGCATTTTGTCAGTACTGTATTATCCTTATGGTGAAATCACTTATGAACTGCTCAGTAGGGAGTATCAATAACTATGCAATGGTACCATGACATGGTGTGGCACATTGAAACATGCATTGTGAAACATGGATGGGAAAGTCACACGTGACACCATGATATTACCACAGATAAACAGAAAAGGATTGTATGTACATATAAGTTGACATGCATTAGAAACGTAGTGTTGAACACATACATTGAGGGATTAGCAGCGATATTAATGTTGCAAAGCACAAACAACATCATAGTGCTGAGAATAAAGTCTTACCACCACTTGTGGTTTGGCTTTACCATCAGTCATATCAAAGTCCAGTGTCTTCACTTCATGAGCTGGACTCAGACTAAACCCTCTGGAATCCACCACTGGCACTGGACTAAGCTCAAATCCTCTGGAATCAGCAGCCGGAGTTAAATCAAATCCACGACTCTCCTGTGTTTCTGTCATAGCTGGTTGTAAGTCAAACCCCCTGGCCTCAGCAGCTGGTGTTAAATCAAAACCATGCAATTGCCCAGATGGCAGAAGTCCAAAATCACTTACATTGCTACTCAGAGCAGTGCCTCTAGTACTTACAATGGTCTTTGTCCTTTCAAGTTTGTCAGCATCATGTGGTTTTTCTTCAGCATCATGGCTTTCTGTGATTTCAATTTCCTTCTCTTGGAGTTGCTGGTCTAAAGTTCCGGTTTCTTCAAGATCACCGACAGATGCATATGCATCTTTGATGTCTTTCATTAAAGTGTCTTAGAAAAAAATTTGGTACACTGATGTCAGTTATACTATCATAGAGTCAAGCATATTTTTATACTCATTGTTCGGGTATTTGTCCATATAAATTATGGGAAGTCTGACATTTGTGCTGTTTATCTTGTTACATCAATAAGAAACCACTTTGTCAAATAAAAGAACATTTGAAAAAATAAACAATGAAACTACTTTCCGTCAGTCATTTTGTGTATTCATATATAACTTGTAGGATTTTATCATGCATTTATCACAACCAATCGTGTTCTATGTGCCATTTCAGTTATTTAAAGGCCAGAAGCTGTAACTGTTGATGATTTCTTCACTATTTGTGATATTAATGTCAACTACAGTTTCTTGTTCTACCCCTAACACAAGTAGAGATACATAGTGTTCAGCTCGTCAACTCAGCTTGTACATGTGTAGACTGCATTGTTATTGTTGACATGTAAATTCTGGTCCAGACCAAAGCCATTATGTGTAAACATTATCAGTGTATCTGTATGTATACATTCTGTGTCGACAAGCTAAGTTGGTGTTCAACATGCTTACGAAGTAGAACAAGACACTGTACTTGGCATAAAAATCACAAATTATAGTGCAAAAATGATCAACAGTTGCAGTTACTTGCCCTTTAAGCACTTGTCAATCATAAACCTTATGAAGCAAACTTGACAGTGACAGTCAGTCAACAGTGAATAAGAGAAATCATACAGTAGACTTACCATTTCCAGTATCTTCTAGTTGCATTGTTGGTGACATTACTGCATCATGATATAATCCATGCAGTGCTTCCATTTGTGTTGCAGTTCCAGCATTCAGTAAACCTGTTTTCAAACGAATATAATAATCTTAATAACAGGAGCTTTCAGTATGTATATCTCCTTTAAATTACACAATTTATTTCGTTGCAAAAGTTTCAAAATTTATCAATAATCTGAACGTTTCTTTGTCACTCAAAAATTCCATACCAAGGCCATACCATAAATACACTGCAAGATTGACCTGTGAATGGCTTTTATTACAGACATGAGTATTTTATCTGGTTCTTATGTTGGCAAATTTGTATGAAACTTCTGTTCTAAAGCGAATAAAGACAGCAACATCTCTGTAATCTTCTCACCTGTAACAAATTTAGTCCCTGAGATTTGAAACATGCCCTTACAATTACATTTATGTAAATTTGATCATGAAATATATCAATACTGTATACCTAATCACAAAACGTCAGATATTTATATATGCATGGTTTCCAAAAGTGCTGAAGTGGCCTATAATACTCTCCACTGGTAATAGATGCTCAAAGACAAGATTAACAAACGCAGTCACTACAGAGCATACATTGCATTTGTGTGTTCCTCTGGAAATTGTGCTGATGGTAAAATTACAATGTTTAGACAACATTTTTGGTAATCATATGGTGCTGCTAATACAATAAAGATGCAGGCATCTACAAAGGCAAGTGGTCAGTTCATTTGATGTAGGATTTGTTGTTATTCTATGTACAGAACTGCCAAGTTAGTCAGCAACATTTGAAGTAACTTAAAATACATGTAAGTACTTTACCTTTGTTTGAAGAACCATCATGTTCATGACTTGCTCCTGGTAATTTCAATGTTCCTAGACTTGAGTCAACAGAGTCATCTAAAAGCACTGAAACACAATTTAAACAATATATTTTGTGGTAAGGATACCCTACATCTGCAACCAGCTAAGATGAGCAATTACGTAACTGTTAAATAAATCCCAACAATCTAGGGCTAGGGGACATCAACTTAATATTTAGGAAATGATTTGTAATGTAGTGTGTAATAGCAATAAAAAGACAGGAAATAATCAGTTGATGTATTTGTAAATACAAACCCTTTGCAAGCATTCCTCCTGAGACTGGTTTTGCTTCACCCTGATGAAAAGATTACAGCAACAAAACTGACATCAGTACATCAACTTAACAGAACCAATAAATCAATTCTACTTTCTAAAACTCCTTGTTGGACAAAACTGCATTTCACCTAAAAGAATACCTTCTCACTATTTTATAGAGAACTACACAAGACAAAAATTAGTAATTTTTTACTTTGCGTCCTCTTAAAATTACAAAAGGCAGGCAGGTAAAAGACTAAAAAACACAAAGATTTTCAAATAAAATCAATTTGCCTTTAGTTGACATTTTCCACATGCAACTTGCATATTCATATATCTTGTAGAGCATACTGGTTTACATTATATGATCAATATGCAATTTGACAACTGAGAAGTCATGACATCGTTTTGCTGTAGAATATTGCTAACAATGAAAAATTATGCAAGAACAGTCCAGTTTTTTTCTGAAGAACTAAAAAAAAACTTTGAATGCAGAGATGCAAATAAATATTTTTTTCTTATTTTGACAAGATATTAATAAGAATTAAATATTGATGATGACATGTTGTTCATGACAATAATGACAAAACAATAAATAATGTATTCTACTGTAAGTCTTAGTCAGTAACAAGCAGCATTGGGCCAAAACCATACGTATTTTCACCCACTTGGCTTGGTCTGTTATAGCAGCTTTAGTCTATAAAAATTATGTTTACACTATATGTTTTCAAGGGCCTTCAAATGTTGAGTTTTTTGTTAAAATGCACCATATGAGACATGTTATGCTTCACTATTTTAACCAACTTGACCTGATGATGAAATATGAACTTGGCAGGAAAAGGGTTAAAGCCTAGGATGGGCTTCTTTGAAAATGGACCTAAGATGATTGCCTACTTTGATATCTTTAATGGTCATGGCTGGTTTGTTGGACTACCTCTTGTGATTATGTAGTAAACGTCACTTTTGTGACTGCTACATATCTTAACTGATTGGATGGTTTGTTGATATACTTTCAGAGATCGGCTACTTTTAAAACATACCTTTTCTGCTTGGACAGGTTGATATTTGATTTCTTCAGTGGGGTGACTGCTACTATCAATGTCTTCATCCTTTTCTTCAATTCTAACAAAACATTCATATTACAGTCACATATCAAAATGGCACTAGTTTCACATACAATTTGCTGGACAGTTCAGAGGAAGTACTGACATGAACAAGTATTCAAGTCAATATTGGCATTATCATTGCTGATAAAGCAGATGTGTCTACCTCCCTATGTGTATCTGAATACATCTAGCTATCATATCAGGGACTAAATTCTTTCTTACTGAAAAAATCTAAAGAAAATGACATGAAATCCATAACAAGGAAACCGACCAAGCAAATGTAGAATTTGTACTAGTGTACATCAGCTATCAAATAAAATATGCATAATTACATGTAGCTGACCTTAATATACCACACAACAGAGCAGATGTCTATTGGATCAACATGATTGTAGCTATTACAAACAGAACCTACATAGTTGTTTGGATAAAACGAAAGATATTATAACTTGCAGTATTTGTAATCACTATGTACGACACCTACCCAGCTAGTGTACGGCTACCATGTACTGTACCAAGTGTTCCTGATAAGTCTGTTTCTTTATTCAGTTTGCTGTAATCTATATTTTTGGTTCCTTTCTTTTCCTCTAATTCCCTGAAAAATCTCTCCTTGTCAGCAGCTTCTTCTAATGTATCAGCTCCTGGACTTGGACCAAAGTCTGCACATCATATTTTAGGAAGAATACAGTAATCTTCATCATCACTTGTTTTATGCTCACATGAAAACATAGTATAATATTTTGTATTGAGAAAATTGTCTTAATCAACAATGTAAATATTCTGTGAAAGCCATTCACTTGACATACACAGTAAAACAGTAGAAAAATAATAATGTGACTGTCTATATGAAAGTCTGTTTTATGCCTAAAAGTTAACTGTACAAAAGGCCATCCAAACATGCACAGCATAATAAACTGATGTGGATGAGTAATCATTGTGTGATGTTCTTGGGCTGCTAGTGCATTTGAAAGAAATCAGTCTAAACATGACAGAGAGACAGAAACAGTCAGCTCATAAAAAGATGGACAGATATCACTCAATCTATATGGACTCAGACACTGGACTTATAAATTGATTTCTGGGTAAAATTTCACCAAAAGAGACAATAGTGTAATCACCTCTTCCAGTTGATGTCATAGTACTGTCTGAGTAAACATCTGATGAAAGTCTGAAATTGTAAAAAGACAATTGCATGTACACTTACAGTTGGCCTATATTTTCATCGGTAAAACTGATAATCCTGTGAAACACTTCAACTACACTTTTTAGAAATTATGCAAATGATACAGACTGTAACTTAGAAGGTACTTCAAAGGCATTTTAATTGTATCGTGTCTTGTAATAGCTTTCATAAAAAGACATGTATTTACTGCAATACTGTACTGTACATACTGTATCTGAACTTAAATCCGAACTTGAATTTCAAGAACAGGTTTTCTTGATATATTATCCTCAACAATAGTAGCTTCATTGTTTAACTTTCTCACTTCCAGACTCTTTGTTTTCATTAGGATGGCTTGACTTTTATATACAGGGAAATAGAAATGGAAGGCTACAAATACATACAATGTTCATTTAAAGGTATACAGCCACCTGTAATCTAAATGTGTCCATATATGGTCAAAGGGGCGTTCCTTGGTATTCAAAATGCCCATGTGAGGGCACTGTTTTAAAAAAGCGGCCACCCACTTAAAATTTGTGATTGGTTAGAATTTTTCTTTCCATGGTAACTGAGGCAAAATTGGAACAGGTGACGGTATACCTTTAAGTGAATGTAGATTCAGTTTTATACATGTAGGGACAAAATCACAGTTTTTAGCATATTTTTTTAGAGTTTGTAATGATATGAGAAATGCGCTACATTTGTGCACTGTATAGCAATTTATAAACATGGTAAAAGGGCAAATGACAAACCATACACTCAACCATGCTTTCAAACAGGAAAGATAGCAAAATATGGTATACTTTCTTGTGTCTTTAAGTTATGGTTGCTCTGATAAACTACAAGCCAAAGTGGTGAAAGGGTTAAAGTTGACACCTGAATCATGCATCAACGTTTCCTAAAGTTCACTGTTTATTTTCTATGTATTGAATTTGCCCTTTGTGTAAGAAACACAACACAAAAGCAAATTACAAAATGGGGTAAAATACCATTTTTGTGACTGTAACTGTAAGATTTGGATCACAAATTCAAATACATGTAAATGGAACACAGAGATATCATTGAAATTAGTCAAGAACTATTAGCATTTTGATTACCTTACAGATGCCTTTCCACCATGTTCTACCCCTGTAACTCCTAGACAATGTGAAAGGAAGAGATACTCACATCATTGGAAAATCACACCATGATTTATCTAAGGTCATTTTCAATATTTTTCAACAAAAAGGGACAAATCAAAGTGAACTCAACAGGAAAAACTTTAGTATTGGTAATCACTTACTAAAACTTGAACATGTGAAATTAGTATTACTATACAAATGGTTCTGGAAGAACTTTAACCCTTTTCCTGCCAAGTCCATATTTCACCATCAGGTCAAGATGGTTAAAATTAATGACACACAACATATTCTATATGGTGCATTTTAACATAATATTGTATATTTGAAGGCAGTTGAAAAGATAAATACTGTATACTTGATTCTTTTTTTTTTACTAAAGATGCTATAAAAGACCAAGCCAAGTGGGTAAAAATACATCACGTTTTGGCTCAATACCGCTTTTTACTGACTTGGCTGATGGGGAAGTGATACTGTCTGGCAGGAAAAGGGTTTAAACGCCAATAACAAATGTAAAAAACCACTTGTTACATATTTAACGACATAGAGACACACGAGTTAGAAATGGAGTTTTTTTAATGTAATTACATGAAATTATGAAGCAAATGAATGGCTGAATAACAACGGTATGATTGAAATTTTAATTCTATGACTTTTAAGTCAATATAAGTTTGAAACATGCAGTACAGTATACACATTACCTGTTTGATAATTTTGGTCTTCCAAACTATCTTTGCTCATTCCTACTTCATCTCTGATAGAACTCTGTGTCATTGTTAAATAAATCAAATGTTATTAGTTGCAAATGAAGTAAATCAGCTGTATACTTTTGAAGAGCGGCTGACTTCCTTTTTGTGCATGCGTATATAAGACTAGGATCATGCCTAATGAGTCAATATTGCTGATATGGCAACAACCTAAACATTTTCTTCGATTTTGGTGATAACTCTGTTGATGATTGGACCGATCTAAAAATGTTCTGCATGTACAAGCAATATATAATGAAACAACTCATCGTTGATGACACAGTCCCCACTTGTTAATGGGTACTTTGATTGCAGGTCCTCAGAGAGGATAGAGTCTTCTTCATAAGGTCAGTGATAAAAATATTTCTGAATAAATTCGCTTGATACATGTCTGAGCTGTAGTTCAGGACATGAAAAAATCATAATAAAATGGCCACATGGCGGCCTTATTGGATCGTATCACAAAACAAATCAATGTGCATATGTATGACATAGGTCAATGTCCTTGTACCAACTTTCAATATATCGGTTGAGATATGTCTGAGTTATGGCTCTGTACATGAAAAAATCGTAACAAAATGGCCGCACGGTGGCCATATTGGATCGTATCACAAAACAAATTGATGTGCATAGCTATGACATTGGTCAATGTCCTTGTAGTACTTGTACCAACTTTGAATAAAATCTGTTGAAACATGTCTGAGTTATAGCTCTGTACATGAAAAAATCGTAATAAAATGGCTGCCTAGCGGCCACATTGGATCGTATCACAAAACAAATTGACATGCATATGTAAGACATAGGTCAATGTCCTTGTAACAAGTTTGAATACAATCAGTTGAGATATGCCTGAGTTATGGCTCTGTACATGAAAAAAATCAAAACAAAATGGCCGCCAGGCGGCCATATTGGATTGTATCACAAAACAAATTGGTGTGCATATCTATGTCATTGGTCAATGTCCTTGTACCAACTTTGAATAAAATCGGTTGAAACATGCCTGAGTAATGGCTATATACATGAAAAAATCGTAATAAAATGGCCACACGGCAGCCATATTGGATCGTATCACAAAACAAATCGACATGCATCTGTATGACATATGAAGTAATCCTTGTAACAAGTTTGAATGAAATCGCTCCAGGCATCCCTGAGATATCTGCGTGAACGGATGGACACACGTATGCACACACGCACGCACGGACCCACGTACGGAAATGACCAAACTTATAAGTCCCCCAGATGGTGTCCGTGGGGACTAAAACCATCTGCACAAAGTTTCATCAGATTTGGTACAGTTGTACCAGAAACAGCGCTCTAATCTCGAATTATGCAAATTAGACCTAATTATGCATGCCACACCAATATAAATGGACCTGCATATGTATGCCACAGTGTAGTATCCTTGTACCAAGTTTAAAAAGAATTGGCACAGGAATATCTCAGATATCTGCATTCATGAGCCCCTATGCATGGACACAGCATTAATATTAATTTCATCCTGGAATGCCTGTGGATCATACCTGGGGACCCTGTGGATGGATATCAAATACAGGAAGAAACGGCCGTCATACAGCCATTTATGATTGAATCATTACAAAAATTAGCATGCATATATATGTGATAAGGATTAATATAGGTACCAACTTTCAATGCAATCGCGCCCGGCATCGCTGAGAAATTTGCGTGAATGAACGCACAGTCGTAAAATATAGGAAACAAAATGGCCGCCATGTAGCCATTTAGACCAGATCAAAACAAAAATTGATGTGCACATGTATAACATATAGAGTAATCTATGTACCAAGTTTGAATGGAATTGCTCTTAGCATCACTGAAAAATTTGCATGAACATACGCATCGACATCAAATACAGGAAACAAAATGGCTGCCAGACGGCGAAATTGAATCGGATCGTAAAACAAATCAACGTGCATATGTATGGCATAGGTGATAATCCTTGTACCAAGTTTGAATGAAATCGCTCCAGGCATCTCTGAGATATCTGCGTGAACGGACGGACGCACGCACGCACGCACGCACGCACACACGCACGCACGCACATGACCAAACTATAAGTCCCCCGGACGGTGTCCGTGGGGACTAACAACACATTCCTAAACTGCCATGCGTTGTTAACAAATTCGAAAAAACGTGAGGTAGCTAGGAAAGCTCCATTAACACCAAAGTAAACAATGGCTGATCAACTTTACGACGGGTAAATTTCTTCTGATTTACAAAGGTAGAGTTTGATTTATTCAAGATCCATAACAAGTGACATATCATGAAGATGGTAAAGGGAAAATGTGTTGGTAATGAAACTGAAACACATTACCTGGTTACCAAAATTACACAGAGAAAGGCATGGCATAGGAAGTGGTATAGTCAACAATGGTGATTGAGGTCAACCGAAGCGGACATTGTGTTGCTAGAAAAATTACACCACAAACAGACAGCTACATGTACTATCAAAATGAACATGTGGACAATAGCAGATACTGTTTAAGATACTCATACCAAAAGCAGGATTTTACAAAGGTCAAATTTGATTTAGCTAATATTTTATGGACATTATGATGATATCTGTGGACAGAAAATTGTCGTTTGTTAGTCCCTGCAGACAAAGTCCGGGGGAACTTACAGATTGGGCTGTGTGCGTCCGTGTCACCATGCATCCACACAGATATCTAAGACATACCTAAGCTGATTTCTTTTAAACTTGGTACAAGGATATACTATGGCATACATATGCATCTCTATTATTTTGGATGTGGCTTGCATAATTAGTGCTAATTTGCATAATTTATGATTTTTTTAATAAGGGCTATAAAAATTGTGCTGTTCCGATTACACGGTTTTCAAAAATAGGGTAGGTAGGTAGGGAAATTTTTTTTTTTTCATTTTTTTTTATTTCTCAATGTGCATTTTGTACGCTTTCAAACAAACTACCAGTGAACAATTTCCTCATGAAATGCACTCAAATTGAATACCAATTTATTAAAATAAAATATTCATCAGTAGAATTGAAGTGTGTGGTTTATTAGACTGCCACGGAAATTGATATGGCTGAATTACAATTCTTTGACAGGAAAGTGAACTGTTTATCCACAGGTAAGTCTGACTTGTAAGAACTGACACAACACAATATTTACTGTCATCAATGCAGTGTTTCATCTAGGATACTATACCAGGGGGGATTGGTCCCCCTCTACTGGAATTTTTGAGGGGGATTTTAAAATTTTGGGGGATTTAACTTAAGGACATCTTATGTAAGTTTTAATGTTGCAGTGATGTCACTTGTGATATACATACTACAAGCCATAAATCACTTGCTTACACAATCCAAGCAGCTGGCTCCAAACACCATCCTCTATAAGATTTTTTCAAAAGTCAACAAATTTGGGTGTCACTGTTGTGAATGTATAGGGCTTCCAAGAGTGGCGGACAGCTCATTAATATTCATAAGCTTTAATATCCCTAAAAATTGTAGCATATTCCCTCATGCTTAAATATTCTGTATGTTTGCTTGCACATATTCTGTAAGTTTGCTTTCATAAGGGCTTAATGTACCGGTACATTCAAACATCAAAATTAACAACAGCCAGCCATTCCCACTGTACCTTCAAGGGATTTTTTCATTTTTTACTAAGAACTGTCTGCACTACACAAGCCAAGAAAAAAATCTATTGTAGTTATAAAAGAATGTTTTGTAGCTTCTTAAAAAAAATAATGTGCTTGTTTGTCACGTTTTTACTGTGGGTATATCATCCCTCACTACTGTAAGTTTGGATCAACATTGCCCTTTGCAAACCAGTGAGCTGTATTTTTGTAGTGACCTAGCTGGTCTTGTAGTTTTGTGCGCAGACTCAGTAGAGCTAAAACGAACAACTTAGAGGGTCAGATCCCTTGTTTTGAATTGAATGCGGAGTCGAGTTTTTCTCGATGTCAGATTTGTTCCAGTTGCGTTTTTTAGTCATTTTAGAATGGGGAAAATAACAAACAGAAAGGTTGGTTGTCACCGACAGTTAATTTTAGGGTTTATTTGCTCCGAAAAATGAGTCAGTGTCTGTTCACTGAATTCAAAACCGGGCCCATGTGCCCATTGACACCACAGCTTGCTTCAATCATGGATGCATCCATGCTTCAATGCTTGTGCAGTCGAGTCTGCACTGAACACGTTTCTGTGACAGTAAAGTCCAATATTAAGTCCAATTTTTCGTGTCAATTTTGCTATCAGAATTATTTTCAGTGTTATGGACATTCATATGATGTACAAAACCTTCAGTTTGTCTCCTTTTCTCGATCATGCAGAGATGATGTGACACAGAAACCTTATCGGGCTAGGGCAATGAACTTTTGTGAACGTAACTCTCAACTGGCTGATAGGCTTTCATATGCAAAATCAGCGTACGGAAATTTACGCGTGGTATTGTTTCAACAGCATTTTATTGAAGTAGATCAAAAAGTATCAAAATCGAACAAAAATTAGTTTCATGTGTTCACGTTTTTTCATATCATTATTTTTACTTCCGGGTTTACGAAGCTCTAAAAAGTCTAGGGTCGGGGGGATAAAATTGGGGTAGGTCGGGTAATCGGAACAGCACATATTTTTTATTTTGGCCTAAGAGTTATTTCTGGATATCTTATGCCACATTTGAAGAAATTTTGTACAGATGTTCGTCAAGCAGAGCTCTAATAGCACACAATGACATATGTCAGTATTGTGTCAGCTAAATCATTAGTAAATGCTATTTGCATATTTAATTAATGAATTTTCATAATTGGTACAGTTTGTATGCTATGTCCTGAAATACGGCATTAAATTTGATGGAACATGGTACAGATGTTGATCTATCAGTACTGTAGTATGCCTTGGTATGTTAACTTTGTACACATAGGTGAACTGAAGATATTGTATTGTAGTCTGCCCAAGTCCCTTGATTATCAATCTATCTATGCAACACATGATTAATTAATTAACACCTTTCAATGGATTTTATAAACTTACAACTTCAAGTAGGTTTATCAAAGTCAACCTAGAACATGTGATCAAAAATTTACAATGACACAGTTGATTGTAATTGTTACCTGTTTTTTCAGTTGTGGTTTTTCTTTTGATTTTGTTTCCTCTATTTTCTCTTCGGTTTTCTCTTCAGTTTTCTTGGGTTTCAACCAGCTCTTACCTTATATATCAGGAAATTAAGAAAAGAAACACACATGAAATCAAATGTCAATGGACCATACTAACAGATGAATTATCACAACTATTAATCAACTTCAGCCAGCTATAATAAACTTTTTCGCAGATGTTGCATGCAAATATAATTACAACTACAGTAAACCATAAGATGAAACCAGAAAATGGATAAATGAAAGAACAACTCAATCTTTGCCATTTACGATACGTACATGTAAATAACATGACATCTGAAATATTCAGTATTTGTGCCAGTTGTTCACTTTTCTTTCATTGGCTGTTCAAAGATATAATTATCATATGAAAATTACTGACAAACCATGGATATTTCATTCAGAGATCTATAAACTACAATGTATCTAACATATATGTGTATTGTTAATGTTTTGAAGTTTACCAATACACATGTGTACTTAATCATAATTACCATGTTCACACAGACACAGCCATTACACGTTACACCAACGTAATTTTTACACCAGTGTTATATCAGCTGTCAGTACACTTGGCCTTGGATGAATTTTGTCCCGATAGGAAGGGGGATCATGGGCTGACTTAAAATCTGAGTCAGCCCAGAACTTTGTGTGTGGCATTACCCCAGCCATGGTCCCAGATGATAGCCAAGTTTGATCATAGACCTTTTCCAGGGTCTAAGCTTATCGTTTGATCTTCAAGTTTACATTTACCAGAAGTTTTCAATCAAGTCCTTATCATCCCATACACAGTCAGAACAACATTTTCCAACCAAATTAAGCTCCTCAAAGGAGACCATATTGTCCAATGCACACGGTGATTGTTCATCCATGGTACAACTCACAGGCTAACATGTTAACAACATCCTTATAACACTATGTACTGATTACAATGTATTTCTTCACTGCCAACATTCCTGATTCCGGCCAATACACTCAGTAAAGATATGCTGAAATTGTCTCCGATGGTTAAAGGTATACTGTCATCTGTTCCAATTTTGCCACAGTTAGCATGGAAAGAGAAAATCTAACCAATCACAGATTTTAAGCGGGTGGCCGCTTTTTAAAAACATCACCCTCACATGGGCATTTTGAATATCAAGGAACGCCCCTTTGACTATATATGGGCATATTTAGATTACAGGTGACTGTATACCTTTAAAATAGTCAGTGACAGTCATATAAGCCTTTCTCCTGCATAAAACGTATATGAACAGTACAAACATCATGATGTCATGTAAGCCCTCCATTTTGAACTTTGAAAGGTCAGAGGTCACATGGAGCTTAAGTACAGTATCTTTTCGTTGCGATCATGTCTGAATGGAAACTAAATTGAGGCCTTGCACTGGTGCTACATCAGGCCAATTTGGTCCTGGCCAATTTGTCTGTGTGAACACAGTAAATAAACATATGTACCACTTTTGGGAAATACATGTATTCAAGGGGTGGAGTTAAACCATATAAATGAGGTGTAAATCTTAAAGATTCCTGGCAGTTGATATCAGAATTGTGTGCAGTATTCCTTCACATTGTATTTTGCTCAAGACATCAACACCTGGATGACTCATAACAGATGGCAAATTTTGATGACTTTTATCATGAACTGATGGAGGAGCACATTGTACTGTTAAATGATCTGACTACTACATCTATTGTACTATAAGTATCAAAATAATATAGGTTTCCCAGAACAAATTTTTGCAGGTCTATTTAACCATTCATGCACACAAGTACATGTATGTATTTGAAATGAATCCAGATTTCTCCATGTAATATTTCAGTCATGGATGACATTTTAAAGAAAGGTAGTCACCATCTCTTGAAATCAACTGTGTTACAAAGTTACATTAGTTATTCATTTCATGAGAGATTCAAGGTGTTATTTCATAACACATTTGGTTTCACAGATCTCTGGTGTTACACTGTTTGACAACAAACTTTGAAAGTGTACAAAAACAAATGGTGCAATTTCTAGTATTTAAAGCAATTATGCGATAAACTACATGTATTTGCAAAAGTGTGTCAAACCAATCCAAAGACAAAAAATGAGCTTAAATAATGTAAAATACACTACAGTGACTTTGTTCCTTTAACATGTGCAACTAGAACTTTTTCTCAGGTCTTCTATTGTGTAATCTATTACAGTACCTGATTTTTGCAGGGGATCGTCTTCATCTGAAGCTTGCATCCACCATGGCAAATCTTTGGCTTTTCCTCTGGCAGATGTTCTACCACTGAGGAGTGCATTCATCGCATCAGAGTCCACAGAATCCTCAACATCAGACAGAGACTGAGATAAATAGAAATGATCATCAGTGCATGATAAGGATCAAACTTTTAATAATGGTAAACCCTCCGTTGCTAGCTGTGATATCGCGGCCATACTGTGGTGTATCAATCGCGCTCGGGTCAAGGGTCAGAGCCACAGAACCGCTGTGAGCCACCCCATACACTTTTTTGGTAGTTTACTACAACACTGATCAGTGTCGCTGATTTAGTTTGGAAAACAATGAAATATATTAGACTTTGAATAAATCATTTGTATCCGATTTATTATTTACCATCTATGACTCATCTCCTACTCCTGCTATCTTGACTGTGACAACATGTACTTTCAACTGTTTTTCTGTGAGCCGTTGACGGTTTCTGCAAGAATTTGAAAATTTGACCTCAAACGTATTCAATGTATTGTACACAAGAGGGCAAACGTCACAGAAACTGTAGAAAACAGTTGAAAATACATGTTCTTATCATAAATGTAGTTAGCAGGGGGTAGACCATTGACACCAGCGTAATTGATTCATGTACGCCACAGCACCACTACGTAATCACAGTTACTCCTATAAATAATCTAGCCTCAAATCAGAAAATAATTAATGATCATTAATTTCCACAAATTCATTTTGATTATAGTCACATATGATTGTCATGATATACAGAAGATATTTTCCATGTCAATTTATTTCATGTTCCCATGAATACAATAAAATGCATTTAGTCATACGCTTGTTCTTTTCCTTTCAGTGAACCAAATTTCCATACAATTGCAATTTAACCCTTTTCCTGCCGAGCGCCCTTGTCCGTTATCCTGCCAAGTCAGTAGAAAACCGCCCCATAATATGTGCCTGCAAAAGATTGGCTCTCCTGCATGTTATCCTGCCAGGCATTTTGGCAGAAATCGCCCATTTTCAGGGTTGTTTTAGCCGTACTTATACGTGTTAGACTTCGATAATTTCTACATGCCCGTAGACAGGGGAAGGAGCTCAAGGGTTACTGCAGAAAAAAATTGAGGTCACCGGCTTTGTTTGCCCCTGGGAGTGCGTCATTTTATTGCCGTTTCATGTTTATTTTTTCAGAAATAAACTCCTTCAGTATTACGCACGTCCGCTAGGCACAAACATCACCTCACTCGTCTGTTAGTCAGAGACCCTGAGGGTCGTGCTAGGGGTGCAGCAGCACCGGCAAACCTGTCCTGTTTCCCAGGGTAGGGTCAATTGAATACGGTACGTACCTTAAACGACTTGGCAGTGTAGCACAAAAACTACGTTTTTGCCGTTGTATTAACGACATGGCTGAGCCATTGAAGCACAGCTCCACGTAGTTTAGCCAGCTCAGTTGGGAGTTGGTTTACGAGTGTTACCGTTCATTACTGACTTAATCGAGTGGTCCTCAGTCAGGTACGGGTTTGTACCGACATGGCTTGGGCTGCAGCTAACCAGTGATAACCAGTCACTACACCCAAGTCTTCAGTTCACTTTTGCGATGCACAGGTGCAACGCAATATGCTTCCATTGTTCTAGCCATCGACGTGTCCACATGCCTGGCAGCCATATTGTACTGCTAGCTGGTTTGCATAACAAAAGCAGTCCCTGCTAAATGCAGGCGGTATCCCCGTAGCAGACTACGCATTGACCTTATGTCCCCTTTTGAATTCTCTGTACGCAAACAGCGTACGTAGTTACCAATGCGTCGGCAAGAGGATACGTTTGCCTGCAAACCAGAGCCAATACTTCGGACGATGGAATAAATAAAAAATCCAAAGCTACAGTACACAACGAAACTTGCGTTCAGACTCGGCGGGTTTTTGACGGCGATTAGACGCGTTCAAGACGCGTGCGAGACGCGTCTAAGACGCGTCTAAAACACGACCCTTCCAGCTCATTATCTCACAATGGAAAGAAGGTCATGAGTGGCCTTTGTTATGTAAATACAATACTCCACTACGTCGCGTTTTTGTCACGTTCTAGACGCTCCAACTTCTTTCGTCTACTATGATAAAATGTTGTCTAATCTAGCAACTTTTTGCCCAGTCGATGTTTTATAGTGCAAACATTTGGAGAAAAGACCGATTGATTATATGTTGTTGCTCCAAAACCGCCCAGCTAAACTCATTGCATTAGTGATATCGAGTTGACCATGCGTTGTTCACTATGCATGTCCATGAGAAAGTCATTATCGAATGGCCTGGACCGATGCCACAAAGTAATTGCTAGTACATGAAATCAAAATCTTTCCTTCTGAAATATTTTCAATATCGAAATACCGAAAGTACTAGTAGTAAATGTATGTACAGTCGTGGTATGTTGACAAAATGAACAGAAACACTGTTCATTCATGTGTCTGCGAGCTTTTTTATTACACTGTATGCATGTATAATATTGCCTGATTACTGTATTACTGTTTAACCCTTGCGTCCATTTTACACAGGCATAGGATTAAAAAACACCAAGAAACGACAGCCCGCATAGGAAATAAAATTTATAACGAAAACCCGATCTTGTATTTTTCGTCTTTTCCTTTTTTCATAATCGTTGCGAAGTTGCGTTACGCGTTAGATGAAAGCCACGCAATAAAACAGAGTGATTAGTTGATGAGTACGTTGTAAAATCATGTCTACGCAGTTGTAATTTGTTACTCGTTCGCGGCATAATTGTCGAGCAGGTGATAGTCAAGGGCTGAGTCGATACTAAATACGGTCTCACATTTATTCCACACCGTTTGGAGAGAGAGCACGTATCAGTTATTGTTAAAAACGTAACGATTTAATTCCCATTTGAGTAAAATAACTCGACAGTTGTAAATGGAATTCATGTTCGAACCCAATCGAAATTTACCTCTGCTCTGGCGGAAATCAACCATAGGCAGGCTTTACGCAGCTTTCCCGCAATTTCGATGATCATATTATGTCTGCAAACGACATTTTACGTCTTCATTGTCATTATTTGCAATACCAGAGAAATGAAGACCATCGGAAACACAGAATACCAAATAAACATTTAAAGTTTTAAAACGGAACTTCCAAATATAGAGGGAATGGCTCGGCAATTTCAGGGTTGCGTTGTACTAAATTCTGAATGAAGTTACAAATGCGAGTTCGGAGTCTGGCAACAAACTTTTATTAAATACATTATTATTCGATCACTGTGTTATTGTTTTAACCACTTGCGCCCTTTTTACACAGGCATAGGATGAAAAGACCAAGAAATGACAGCTATCATGGGAATAAAATTAATTACGAAAACCAGCTTGTATTTTTTGTCTTTCCTTTCTTCATAATCTTTCCGAAGTTGCGTTGTGCGTTAGATGAACGCTACGCAATAAAAAAGAGTGATTAGTTGATGAGTACGTTTTTACATTACATTACACTTTCTACCTCCATGTTTTTTACGAAAAAATCATGTATACGCAGTTGTTGCTGGGCAGCCATATTGTACTGCTAGCTGGTTTGCATAACAAAAGCAGTCCCTGCTAATGGCAGGCGGTATCCCCGTAGCAGACTACGCATTGACCTTATGTCCCCTTTTGAATTCTCTGTACGCAAACAGCGTACGTAGTTACCAATGCGTCGGCAAGAGGATACGTTTGCCTGCAAACCAGAGCCATACTTCGGACGATGGAATAAATAAAAAATCCAAAGCTACATGTACGTCCATTGAATGGCACGGCCAAGGTGGTGAAGGACGTTGCCTGGCTTGAACTTGCAGAGCTGAAGCCCAGCTTAGTACGTCGGACACCAGTTTGTAATGGTATTTCCGAGTCATTCATATCTGTTCCATCGGAGGAACAAGTCGAGCCGTCCTGTCAAAAATACGTTCTCATTTCAGTCACGCACAACTGAATAAGTGACTTTCGTCTCGCTCCATCGGCATATCTGCCAAGTCGTTTGCAAGAGGTAGCCTTCTAGATTAGCATTGCCGAGTTGGTCAAGTTCGGCAGCAATCTCTATAGTGCCCGGCAGCCAAGTACGTCCAACTCCGCCAGAAAACGTCACCATGCTATCCTGCCAAGTCTGCTAAAAAGCGGTAAAAAAAACCCAGCCCCCCTCGGGTGTGGGGGACTGGCGGACAGGTTTCTGCACCTTTCCCTGTCTATCGACTCCCTGCGAACCTATTTGGAGGGGAAAAGGCGTTCCTTGTCAGAAAACCTGTCCTCGGATGACCCCTAAACGCATAGGGGATAGCAAAACGTAGTGCCGTCTCGAGACTTGGCAGGAAAGGGGTACCCAAAAAGGGCCGATTTCCACCGGGTTGGTAGAATAACGGTCACCAGTACTTAGATTCTGGCTACACCGAATTTCAAGCGGATTTTCACCGACTTGGCAGGAAAAGGGTTAATGTTATGTGTAATGTTTTACTAAAATATACATAATAACTATAACAACAACAACAACAACAAAAACAACAATAATATTCATCTTATTACTTCAATAATAATAATAATAAGTTATTATTATTATTATTATTATTATTATTATTATTATTATTATTATTATTAACAAGATGACTACAGTGGCATCTTTCCTCTTTTCAAGATGTGCGGTTAACGTAACTTTGTTTCAGACACTCTCCACATCAAGCACTACCGTATCGACGATTCGACGTACTCGTGTATGTGTACCGTATACCGTCGTCGTCTACCCTGCACTTCAAGTTCACTTGTGGACGACATGCACTTCTTGAACCCACTAGACTAGTATAGACTAGCATTCACGTAGTGGTCGTTCAAAACTGAAAATTTACTTTCCCAGTCTCTATACCTTTTCAAAAACCACCTTGGTTTGACCGATCCGGGAATGAAACATGGACAAACACTTGTTCAAACTTGTTTCCACACAAACTCTTACAGAAAAACTTTCTCACCTCTTTCATGAACTGTTCAAACTTCTCATCCATTTCCGTACTCGACTGAGAAGAAAACCTTTTCTTCATATTTATACTTCTTTAAGTATTTCAGACAAGTGAAATGGAAAAAAATGCTTTAACGAGTACAATTCCTGAGAAAAAGACAGAGAAATATCGGTACAGTACAGTCACTGCTCAAATTATCCGCCATACATATCCCATCATGCAACAGAAAAACAGATTATGACTCCCTATCTTATCCTAAATAAGGCAGAATGCGTGAAGAATATTACATTGTAGAGTAGGAAAACGTTTTGGGATTATTTTATAAGTGAGCCCATTATCATAAAGTGCATGACATTTGATTTATTCGTATTACTTTTAAACTAATGAATATTCTGTGAGCTGATCCAGCCAAAATCTTTCAATGATTTGATATTCGTAACTTAGAGAGTCGGTAACCAAAACAATATGGCGGACATTCTTGTATGTGGTGGTGACGCTATGGTGCTGTCAAGGAAGCAGATTGTGGTGATCATAATCATGTAGACTTTCCCGAATCGTCTCTTGGTAAAACGAGAAGATCAAGACCGCAATTATGAATTCATCAACGGGATATTCGTATCCTTTATTGATATGTAACCATTTACCTTGTTTTTACCGGTGTACCGTCATTAATTAATCATTTACGTTCGTCGTAAAACACAACTACAGTACGAATTACCAAGCACTGTTTTGTTAATTTTAGGCTGACTCAGTGAAAGGTTTTTGACAGCATCTTAAACATTTACATTTTCTTCTGATCATGTGTTTGCATCCAAACAATCGTTCACACTTGCAGTGTATTTGCCGTTGTCTAACACGGATCGATTATATGTACGGTACACTGCATATCCTGTGTTCTTCTCATGTCAAAGACAGACATGTAACGCGATGGGAGTGACCATCACTGCAAGTCTAAGATACACGAGCACCATGGACATGAAGAATTTCTGAAATACTGCAGCCGATGGAGTGTAACAACTCTCTTCAATCGTATGGTTTATATCAACATGGTCTATAATAATATGTAACATCAATAATATCCGAAATGTACTGCTTTACGACCGGTCATGTCAGTACATATGCACAAAGGTACTAAGTCTGGTTTCGTTCATGGAAAAACATTATGGATGTAATAAGGTCCATTAACCATATATTCTTATTTATTCCCTTTTTAATGTATAACTAGTTGGTATTAATGTCTCACAGATCATCTTCAGTCATACACTGCAGTGCTGTGCCCATAGTTACCAAGATACACTATATCTTTCAGTGTGGACTCCTGCCGAATGAGTCATACTCATGATTCAAATAATTTTAAACATTCCCAAACTAATCGTTTTTCTCTTGGCAAATATGAGATATAGTTGAGCAAAACAAAAGGACTGATTTCCCAGAGACGAATTTACTCTCCTTCTGTATACATTTGCTACATGTTCCTCTCACATGTTCTCCAAAGCATGCAGTGTGGTATAGCCATTGAGAGTCACAGAGCAAAACATCGTTTTAGGATTTTGGTGCTATATAAACTTTGCTGATCGATTGATTGATTAATATGTACATTTATTTTCATATTAACGTAAACCTTTTCATCCTCCCTGTGATTAACATCAACAGTTTACAATGTAAAGGATTCCCATGGCATTTAATCACATTGGAATGCTATGAGTACATTTTAGGCCTGTATCTGAATTTCAATGTACCACAGTGATGTATTGTTTTACGTGTGAAGAGTGACTGATACATGTACTTTATGTTTCTGATCCCAATCGCAAACTTCAATATAAAATTTGTTTTAAACCTGGCATACAAGCTTGTTATCTTGTGGCCAATAATAGAAAATAGTGATGTACTTGAATTTCAAGAAGAAACTTTTTTTTTGCAATGTTTTACTATCAGTATTATTTTTGACTAAGATGGCTTCTTAACACATGTGTTACCAGTGAGAAGGCTAGAAACGTTCAAAAGAACCATTATCATCATCTTAAAGAGTTTCACAAGCAACAAAGAGCTGTCATTCACAATAAAACCAGGAAATTCTCCATTGAAAACTCCAGAAGGCGAAGGTAAGACCGAAGATATTAAAGTCTTAGCATATCTGACATGGACATGCAGCTGTTGTACTTACTGTGTGATAGGAATCCCTTTACAAAAAATAGAAATATTCACCCAGCATATATGAATTGTGATAATATTTAAGGTATGGTTTACTGTGAAACATATTTTTCGGTCCCATATGAATTAGATGGTGTTCATTACCATTGCTGATACAGTATGATTTTGTCTGTCAATGTCGGTTTGTAATGCATCTGAAATATGTAAAGGCATTTTCGAGAATGTGTATGTATATGTCAGTACATGGCAATGATGAATATGACAAGGCATAACTATATGAATACTGAATTCTCTTCTGAAGCAACATTGTTATTTTTATAAAGTTTATAAAGTTTATTTAGGACAATACATATATCATGTCTTGAAGATAACTTCTACAGATAGTAAAGATAGTAATTGCTAGATGAGTCAAACAAAGTAATTTGACTCATTTAGTTGATGTCGTTGAAGCCAGCAATATATCAATAATGAAAAGTTTTTATACGATGGTTTCCCTTAAGCCTTTCTATTACCTCACAAGTTATTTCTATTGAAGACTGTAGTTATCTCAAAAATAGGATGACAAGAACACAAAATTGCTACATGAAAAAAAGAAGATTGTTATGACCATTTACATTTTCACATCGCTGGATCAATGGTTTGAGGATATTGTTCCATTTTCTATAGCAAAGTACAGGTACTTTATTCTTGTCATGTTGAACAGTCCATTTTATCTATTCAGTAACGTTATTTTGGGAAATGGTTGATTTGCTGACTTCATCAACATTAACTTAAAGCTTTGTTGAAATTTACTCACTATCAAGCTGCCTGGCTGGTTAAATTTCAATTTAATGTATTCTAAAGGAATTTACATGAGTCAGATGATAGCAGTGCAGGTTTGATATATTGTAGAAAGAATAGAAGCAAATTATCCATTGGACAAGTAAATGCTTTCCCTTTCTCTGAAGAACACTCCACTTTCCTTATAAGTGATAGACTGCCCTCTGTGGTCTGTAATTGTTACACTAACATTCACTTTAAAATCTCATCATTCACTGTGGTGTTGAATTTTGTAAATCAGCCAAAGTCCAGTACATAATCTTGGATGTAAGTTGATTTTGACATTTACATTGAGGGAATATATGATGTAATGGTGGAATGTCGAAATACATCACAAGCAAAACAAAATGCTAAAATTTCACCCAACTTGACTTTCATTATAGTGTGTACATTTTGTGGATCACTCCATCAAAGTTCTGAACATATGTGAGGATAGAGATTGGTTCTGGATGGACAGTCTATGCATATATTCTCAATTGACATTTTGTATCTGAACTATATATAAATATATATATATATATATATATATATATATATATATATATATATATATATATATATATATATATATACTCACATCTTTACTATTTTAACAAATGATATATATATATATATATCACATCTTTACTATTTTAACAAATGATATATATATATATATATATATATATATATATATATATATATATATATATATATATATATATATTCAGTCACATCTTTACTATTTTAACAAATGATATCAACAGTTTCACTCAGGCCTGACTTTATATGTGTATACATGTATAGAGGTTCAGACCTGAGAGGGTTAATATGATAACAAAAATTAGTAAATCAATAAAGAAATTGTATCATGCATGAACTGGGCTATGATTTTTAAATTCACTGGCTAGATGTAAAAATGTTGTAATGTCAATGTTTGGTAAAGTTTTTACAAACTTTTTGGTTGACTTTTTCTGCAATATTAAGTGAATTTGCATCAAAAATAATGATGCTTGCTTATAAAAGAGAAGTGATAGATTTGGCATTGTAGGAATTAAAGTGATTAAAATCAACAAAAGTTATTGAAATGATTGGTCTTGACGTAAACTTGAAGGAATGTGTAATTATGGATTTATCACTGAGTAACCAATGACATGACCTTTCATTGTACAGAATAATTGATCGGTGTGTTCCATCTTTGTAAAATTGTAGGGGTGTAAGCATGTTCACATTGTTCACTCCTTAATGTATGGTACCCTCAAAGTTAGTAATCCATTGGTTGGGATGTTTGGTAATGAACAGATTCATTTAGTGTACATGTATTGACTATGTCACAGTTTTGTTGAAAGTGACTATTCTTCATCAAATGAATTGTTTTATTACAATATTTATGCCAATAGTTAGGTCAGAGTCGAAAATTCAAAATTACTGTGTAGAAATAAAATATATCAATTAGTGAATTTGTCAAGATGTTATCAGTGAGTGAAGAGAAGATAATCAGATTGCCATTAAATTTTAACTGACACAAAATAGGGTCAACAGTTAGCAAATCACGTAGAGTGTGAAATGTATTAGTAGAAAGTAACAAATGAAAAGTCAGTGGAGAGAAGAAAATCAGATGAACTGACAGTGACACAAATAGAATCAACAATCAGCAAATCATTGAGTGCGTGAAATGTCTTGTTAGAAGGTAACAAAACTTTACAAATGGAATGTCAGTGTTCAATTTAAAGGACACTAACCTGTGTCAATGGTGGTGAATGACATCAAATATTTGCATATGTGGTGTATTGATTGAGTCTCTTGTCAGACACCTAAATTAAATTTTGAGGTCTTAGGAATAATTAGCTTTTTGTTGCCTTTATAGTGTCATCAAAGAAACATAATAGGGGAAATAAAAGTGACAATTAAGAAGCCAAGTAGAAAAGCACTTCTTGCCTTTGTTGTGTTGCTTACAAAGCCATCGTTACAGTTGAATATTTTCTGTGTTGAAAAGGGCACTTGAGCTTAAGAAGAAAATTGAAGCTCAGAAGGAAGCCAAGCGAAGACAAGAAGCTTTAGAAGAAAGAAGAAGACGTCAACACGAAGCAACTATCAAGTATCAGAGACAAAACAGATCAGGTTAGTGAAAACTCACAAGGTTCAACGATGAAAAGAAATTTAGTGATTTTTCATGATTGCAAATCCCACTATGCCAGGTTTCTGTGTGTATTAGCTCCCCTGTGGTCAGTTTACACTGTTTGTGTATTGGCTTCTGTATAAAGTGTACATGTACATTCTGCATGTGTTTACATGAACACAGTGCGATTATTAAACCTAAGTTAAAGTCAGTAACTGATTGGAAACAGTCAACTTCAGCAGTACTCCAAGCTGTAGATCATTGACACTTAATTTGTCTAGGTACTTGGTGCAGTCTGTGTTGCTATGTCGTCTCATGTTTGTTTAACACAGTAATCAAATCCATTGTACTCCAATTGTACTCCAAAGGACACAATCTTGGTCTTTTGATGATATTTTGTATTGATAGTGTATTTTGGTGGATATGTACAACTTCAAATCATAGATTTAAATTACTTCTAAAACCCATGAGATGAAAGTTGACTTCTAGAGACCACAAAACGATAACTACAGCATAATGTTGTGTCAATAAATATTTACAGTGGTGTTCTTTGAAGTAGCATCAATGCCTTGTAAAGACATACACAGCTTCAAGTTTTTATTCACAACTGATTCACAATACAGTAGAATTTTACTGTCAACATTTCCATTGTCATATTGCAATGACAGAGACTCAAAACTCTCTCAAAACTGTCAGACGCGATAATAGTAAGATTTAGTCAACATGTAAGTTGATATCATCACAAAATTAAATATGACAAAATAATGATTCTATTTTGTTGCTCCAACAGAAAATTAATCCTTGCAAGTGGTATAGTGTTTAAATGAATGTTTATGTTTCCCCGATTAAAGATAATTGTAGAAAGAAATATGTTGACTACCAAACCTTAATCTATTCATAGAGGTAAAAAAATGGATTTACCTCCATGGCTTATGTAGCTTTGCTGACAGTAGTGTCTTTCAATCACAGATTAGTTTATGATTTACAAATTAGTTAAATGGATGATAGCTATAACTGTTTGGTATATACATGAAACTTTAGTTTAATTTTGTTTAATTTTTTCCATGAAAACAAGTACAGTTTCTTTTCTGCACCTTTGTGAGATAAATTTGCCGTAACAACCCAATGTTTATAGTGTATGATCTGCAATTTTATGATCGACGAATGAATCTTAGTCCAGTCTTAAAATTCAGTAGTCCACAGTAAATTTGGATGTAACTCATAAAGGCTGTGTTTACAAGTTGTGAACATTTGACATTTCAACATAACTAGAAGAAGATCAAGAAAATGTATTCCACAAACACTGAAACAGAACAAAAGTCATCAAAATCAAAGTTCTAACTTTTAGATCTTAAAATTATCAATTCTTTACCTCAGAACAGTTTTGTATATATTATTGTTTTGCAAGTCTAACTTACAGTGTGATTATGAGGTAAATAGTAACGCATTTGTGATGGAATTATTTGTTTTCTTCTTAAATTTTAGTTTCAGAAAGAAGCAGAACACCTGGACTTGAAGAGGCATTGAATGCTGTCCAGTTATCCACAGTTCCAAACTACCGTACAAAATATCACCATAGTAAACAACAAAGTCCAGTAAATACCGTCCATGTGTACAGTCCATGGAAGCCCAACTTTGCTCCCACATTATATAACTCTGCATCATACAGAGCCCAGCATGAAGAATTGCAGTCTACAAGTGCTCACAATCTACAACAAAGTAGAAGTCTATTTGAACAACACCTGCAAGAACAACAGAGGCAGCTGGCAATACAACAGCAAAAATCCCTGCAAGATTTTAATCAAGCTGTTCTGACTGAAAGCAGACTAGATAACCATGAAGAGGATATTGGTGATAGTTTGTGTAGTATTGATAGCTTAGATGGTACAAGTACACAGGAAACAGTATCAAGGACCAGTGACAGTAGTGTTCCGTCCAGTGCAGTGAATACAAATACCATTTCAAGTACCATTTCCACACCTAATAGCCAGTCCACTTCAATAACCCAAACTCCACCTAATTCGCACATTACTCTGAATAACCAAAAAGCGGCCAGCAATAATAGTCCAATTACAACAAATGCCAGTTCTAAAGTAATACAGGCACAGCATAACAGCGTTGCTGGTACTTCTACAGGAAACACTTTAGAAAGCTCATTAGCACAGACTGGTGAGACTAAGTTATTCGTACCAAAATCGGATACATCAACTACATCATTAAATACAGATCACAGAAACGATCACTTTGCTACAGAAGACAGGAATCGCAGCAGACCCGACGGCAAAGAGACAGCTGATCTGTACATTGAAGAAACAAATGAAACTGACATTGTGGATGATAAAATAGATTTACAAACATCGTACACAACTCAGCCTGCAATGCCAATAACTACCAACCAAAGCTCATCAACAAGATTTTATCCAGCATATGGCAATCCAGGTGCGAGCACTTATGCTAATACACATCTGATTGGAGGTAGGACAACAAGACCATATTCTGCAAGGACACCTGCCACTGGAGTGACCATCACTCCGGCAGCATACAACTGGAATGAATACAATCCAGCAAGAAGTGGAACATCAGTAGGGAGTCATAATCAGACAGATCCACTTGGAACAAATAGTCATCTTACAAATCATAATGATACCTACAATGTTAGTTCCAATACTTACCAGAATACAAACTTCACTGCTGTACCCAGGACTAGTAACAATCATTCACCATCACAAGGAACAAATACACACCCTCTTAACACTAGGCAGTCCCATGGAAATTTTCACTTTGAAGTGAGTTCAGCTACACAGAATTCATCTGGTGGTGACAGGACGTATGAGAAATACAAATCAGCCAATGAATTCAGTCAGAATGAAACATACAAGGAACAGAAAAAAGCTCTTCATTTCATTGATGAGGCAGAGGAAGATGACACAGGGGAGGACTCTACCCAAGACAGACCTCCCATCACACAGCCAAAGGGAATTTTGAAGAAAACTTCCAAATCCAAATACATGTATGGTGGTCAGTTTAGGAGTGCATATATACAAAGTAATAGCTTAGAGGGAGTGCCTCTTAGAGACAGTATAGACATTGCCAAGATGAAACAACCTGATCCTTTTGAAGAAACTGTGAAAAAGAAGAGTGTTAGGTGGACAGATTGGGAAAAACACAGCAAACTAACGCAACAACTTGGAACTCCAAGAGTTAATAATGACGGAACAGGAAAGCGACGACCCTACTCAGCAACTACATTATCCATATCCAAAGTTCCAGCATCCGTCAAGGCACCAAGATCTGCCAGTGCTGGTACAGTCAGAAAGGCACCAACTGCAAAAACACGGCCAGGATTGAAACCACAGCCTGTTGTAGCAAGTAGGAAAATTATAGCATCACAAAGCAGTAATTCAAACACTTCAACATCTACCAGTAATGGAAACACTCAAGCTGTTTATGCCAGCAAAAACAAGAACCAGATGACAACTGAACCAGTAGATGAGGAAAGTTTAAGAACTGATGGAGAAAAACCCAGAAGTTATATGTACAATGGGCCAGGCTTGGATAAAACTCCAACAGACGATGAAATTAATTGGTTGTGGGATAAAGTACGCACCTGCCTCAATGCCAAGGATAATGAAAAAGAAACTTTACAAAGACGACCACTTGATACACAACCTACAAGACAAACAGCTACTGTTCAAAAACAGATCATTGATGGAAGACAATTTGTAACACAGCTACGACCTACAGCAATCACTGCAAATAATACCTTTGATAATGCCAATAGTGTTATCAGAGATGGTAACTCACTGAGGAAAGTCCAAAGACCTAATGCTTCTCAGAGTGGTAATTCATACATCAGACTTCTACAACTACGTAAACAACATGCCAAGAGAGTAAACAACTTACAGAGGTATGGAGGTGATACTCAGCAACAAACTGAATATGAAACTATTCAACCATATGCAGCTACTGACCCAGGTATGTGAAATATTTAAAAATATTGCAGTATTTGAGTATGTGCATGCTTGTGTGAAATGTGTATATAATGAATACATGTACCAGTATACAGAATGCTTGTACCAACGTATTTCGTGATACTATTGATTGTGCATTGCATACATATTTTGGCAATATTAATTACCGATAGTTTAGTCACTAAAGCACAGATTGTATATTGTGGCAGAGATGCAGAGCATGTGAATATTCAAGGACATTGATAGTTGTATCCATTTTGTGAAGATATTTTTAAATGTTTATAATGTGTTGATATACTTGATAAAGAAGAATGGCCTCTGTATTGCATAAGTCATCAACACATGAATTCAAAAATCAAATATTAAGACTTGACAAATTATGACAAAAATGCACAGGTGATTGACATTACAGTGCATGTTTGCTTGAAGCTTAAATGTAATGTTAATTCTATTTCCAAACTGATCACTTCCATCAGTAGTCCATAACATTAGCCTAACTGGGTCAGCTGATATATTATTCATGATGTACTATGATAAGGAGAATTTTTGAAATTAATTATTCATAGTCTATTACCACTAATGACAATAAAATGTGTAACATACTAAAATTATGTGCCATCAGTCTGCAAGCAAAATTAGAATTAAAATTTAAAATTACATGTTTCAGAGATCATTTTTACAGTCCTCATTACTCAAAATGCTACTGAGCATTGTTTAACTTTGGATATTAGCACTTAGACAGTAGCTTCTATTGTCTATGATATTTGGCACTATATAAAGTTGTTAGATAGATAGATAGATACATAGATAGATAGGAAGATAGAATTCCACCATACAACTGAGAAAATTGCAAATCACGTGACTGTATACATGTATATGTACATGTAGTATTGGAGCACCGTGTATGTAAAAATACCTTTACAATTAACAACACGACAGCAAATTAATTTTTCTGTTATTACTGAACATAATATGAACCATGAATACTGGCCATATTCTGGAAAAGTCAGTTTTCTTTGAATAAAATGTAAAATAACCTACAAAAAAAAAACTAAACATTGAATAAGGTGGTTATGCAGCTACATTGTTGGTATTGACAGTACCACATTCAACAACAGATACCGGTACATGTATGTGTATGTGTAGAGACAAAGCTGAAAGAATTCTCCACAAATAATTTCTTCAACATTTCTTGTTGCTAAACAACCACTTGAAACTCAATGACAAACTCTTTCTTTCCCGTTATCTATTACATAGCAAAATAATGAATGTCACATATTTGAAATCTGTAATGACAGTTATAAAGATCAATTGTTTGACTAGAACATGCTGTAACATGCCGTGGTAGATTTATGTAGGCAGTCTGAGATTTGAATAGGATACAAAGGCCATAGACTGAGGATTGACGTTGACGTACAAAGACCAATTGTTCAATTTGATGTCCGTCCATGTGACTACATGTCATTCTGTATTCTCAATGTCAGTTGTCTGTAGTGTCTGGAAAATTAACCATCTGTGATTCAATTCAGTAAAACCTTCACTCCATTGTGTTTGCATGAACATCAAGAAAGAAACACTACGTGTATTGTAAATCTTTTACCTATAAACATGTAAATGGAACATGATCACTTTTTCTCGGTGTATTGTATCTTTATCTGATATTTGTCAAGTTCCTTACCAAAGTTCAATGCAGGAAATTCTAATCCAATTAAATCCAGTGTAATGTTGAAAATTTAGCATAATACAGAGATCATTGAAACCTGATGCAGACATTGTATAGGAAGATTTGCAAGGTAACAACAACATGTTTGCATAAAAATGATGTAATCACACTTACTGTTGTCTGGTTAGCAAACCAAGTGTTTTGATATAAAGATTAAGAAATTATTTTTTTAAATGTGTAAGGGTGCAGATAAAGTGATTTTGAATGGCCAGCCTTTAGAAAGTGCAATCCTTGACCAGTTATGTATCCTAATATTGATTTTGATGTGGATATACATTGAACCAGTCATGTCAACTTCAAATCTTGACAAATGCCCTTTTCATCTTTTTCACAGAGTCAGCAGTGACCAGTGTAACTTAGATATATAGAAATTCATGTTGCTGCTCAAAATTGAATTTTGTCAACTCTCTAAATGAAAGTGTAAATTGATCATTCACATTAAGTTTTCATGTGAGATATTTTTCTTTTATCGTACGCTTCCATTATAAGGAATGCACTGAGTTATGCAAGGCTCCAGATAAGGGACTATTAAAATACATTTATACCCACTGTTTTTACACCTATTAACAACACTTTTTCATGAAATTTGTATCAAACTTTTTCTGCTTGTCTTTTAGGGTCTCCCCTGCTGCAGGAAATTTACAAATTTGAATACATTAAATTTAAAATAATGCCATTTGGTGATATGCAGAACACCTATCATGCATGAAAGTTTTTGTGTAACCCTCTGTATGTTCAACATTTGTGAACTGCTCCTCTTACTCACTGTACATCATTTTTTGAAAGCACCACCCCTCATTCCTCCAAACTACATCATCAACAATGATAGCTCCCCAAGGAATCATACATTCTACACTATTACTACGATTCATGTTTTCGTGGGATAATGTTCTTTCAAGATAGAAGGACTTTTGGCAAAGGGTACTCTCTCCTGCCATTTAAGGATTTACTGTATATGTACATGTACACTGGGATTGGAAAAAAGCCAGAATTCATGAATTCAGCTAAAGAGGAGTTGTGAAAAGTGTTTAAGAAATAGTCCAAACTCAACATGTCATACACCAGCAAATACCATACAGCTACATTGATGTCTGTCAATGGAACTCATTCAAAGTGTTCAGAAAGCATAGAAATCCATAATAATTGAAAGTGAACAAAGTTTGTGCACTTCTAGATCTCAACAATGGTTTATCAACCATCAGTTTTCAATTTCAGTGAAGCTTAATCAATAAAAATAATTTACATTGGAAGGTTATAAATTAACAATTTTTTAATGATTTGAATTCCAAACAGCTGTATCTGACAGTCTACAAATGTTCCAAGCAGCGGAGAAGTTAGCACAACAGTCAGACTTAACAGAATCTGATATAGCAGCAGCTCTACACAGACAACAACAAGCAAGTTCAACTGCTGGGCAGACCTATTCTAGGAAAGGTGAGCATGATGATCATAACAATGATCATAAAAACAACACTGCAGCAATGGCCACAGCGGCCGATAATGGCTCCAACTCTCTCCGAAAGAAAGGTAAGAAGATATATCCAAACTGATGATGCATGCTGCAAAGTGTTATGTGGTGTTGGAACTACCCCATCATACTGCAAGGAAATATCCCTGTATCACAGTGGTGCCACCCCTAATACTGCAATTGAACCCTCTTTAATACTGCAATGGACTCATCCTAAGCACTGCATGCATGCTAGCACTCTGTAATGCATGTTTTGGTTGCATTGTACAATTGCAATAGGGTGAATATATGTGCAAGTTGTCTTCAAGTCATATCATGTGTGTCAAATGTTTGTTTTGTGTTACGACAGCTATCATGCCTTGTATCAAAACTGATACAAGCCATTCATGTAGACAACACCTCAACTGTGCCTAAACTTCTCAACAAATAAATAGTGAACAGACTTTTCAGATATTGTAAATAGTGGAAATTATACAAACAGGCAATTCTCCATTACCAGTTTAGGAAATCTGTGGAAACTAACAAGCAGATGTCAATACCTGCGTTAATAATCATGTCTCACATACTGAATACAAGTACATGCATTGTATATTGGCTCCTAAGCAAATCAAAAATCAAGAAATTATTTTCACCAGTGAATTTGGCAGGTAACTATAAAATTTTATCTGCCACAGGAAAAACTACCTGACCCAGGCAAGCATGCAGGCAGCTATTTCCTACTCTGTTATTATCATATTTAGATATGATCCAAAAGTTAGCTTTAAAAATCAGTTACTAAGATCGTGAAAACAGACTTACCGGTAATGTTTGTACAAGTTACTTATATGTTTACTTCATACAGAGAATTTCTCCAAAGTAAAATCAGTTTGAGTAATGCTAAATAGAAATCATTGATAAAAAACCCTTTGAGTCATGCTAAATAGAAATCATCCATAGTAAAATCAGTTTGAGTAATGCTAAATAGAAATCATTGATAAAAAACCCATGTCAAACAAGCAATTTTGTATTGCCAAATTGATTTTATTGTTAATACCAAATACAGAAATGAGGCAACCAACATGTAACAACAACAGCAAAGAACAAGCAAAGGTTTACATGTCAGCGTCTCTAAATCTGAGTTTTCTCAGAATACACTGATATTATTATTACATGTGTTATTAACGATGACTTGTTGTCATAATAAAGTTTCCTTCAAAAATAAACTTATATACAAGATAGAAAGGGAAACACATGACCATGATACACGGAAAAACAATGAAGCAACAGTTACAAAAAAAATTACAAGGAAAAGAGACAAAACAATCTGTGCAGACAATGTGTAGAAATGTACTCTTTCTTAAAATATGCACAAAAAAAACAGTTCTGAATTATCAGACTGTTGACACTTAACAATACTTTATAATAAATTGTATTTAATTTACTAGTAAAACAAAAAATACTGAATAAAATCACCGAACTTTTAGGTGCAATATCTGTACAGTAAAGCATTTTGCAGAATACTTTGATAAATCTGTTGTACAAAATCAAATGGCCAGCAAAATGTCAGCATTGAGATACTTCTACAATGGTTTATCCAATGACTGAATTCTTCTGACAAAGAAGTTAGTATGTAGTCATGATGAGAAGAGTGGGTATAATCATCCAATGACAGAATAAATATTTCACTCAAAGAAGGATGTTTCATAATTAAATTTGATTGAATCAGTTATTTTTAAAAATTTTCAATCGAGTGTTACCATAATTCACTTGACGTTTTCAAGTCTTTTAACGTTTTTTGTCTTATTTCTTTTACGGGTAATACTGTCATGCATTACTCCAGATCAAATCATTTCACTGATCCTAATCAGCAAACCATTCATGAATGGCGTTACACTTTAATTGCATCAAGTATTAATGTATCACACAGAATAAAAGTGTCATCTTTTAATGTTGCTGGTCAGAGTGTGTTTACATGTTGTAACTTTACTGTGTTGAGTTTGTAGTGTGGATATTCAGTCAAATTATTCATTTGTTTTGTATATGTGTCCAAATCTTTCAAATGTACCATGTAAAACCGATACATGTATACATCAATTGTTACTGTCTATGATCTCATATATGACTTTTTGTGTTACACTGTTTTTACCATTGCATAGATAGAGTGTAGATAGTTGATGTCACATATCATAGTGTCATAGCCATGTTGTAGATAGTTGATGTCACATATCATAGTGTCATAGCCATGTTGTAGATAGTTGATGTCACATATCATAGTGTCATAGCCATGTTGTAGATAGTTGATGTCACATATCATAGTGTCATAGCCATGTTGTAGATAGTTGATGTCACATATCATAGTGTCATAGCCATGTTGTAGATAGTTGATGTCACATATCATAGTGTCATAGCCATGTTGTAGATAGTTGATGTCACATATCATAGTGTCATAGCCATGTTGTAGATAGTTGATGTCACATATCATAGTGTCATAGCCATGTTGTAGATAGTTGATGTCACATATCATAGTGTCATAGCCATGTTGTAGATAGTTGATGTCACATATCATAGTGTCATAGCCATGTTGTAGATAGTTGATGTCACATATCATAGTGTCATAGCCATGTTGTAGAAACACTGAAAGCTTTGCATTGTTTTCTTTTCTTTTCACTAGCTCCATCAGCCTTGTCACTAGAAGAACAAAGAATTTTACAGTCATTAGACAGATTGAATGAAAGGCTTCGAAGTGAGTAAAGTACATGTATCTTGCAGTCAGTGTTTCCTGATATTCCTAATGCAAGTATTCTGATGACCCAACCACAGTCACTACACTCAAAGCATCATGAGTTCTTTTACCTCAGATTTCAATAAGCTTGTCCACAGTAAAGGCAGGAGGGATCGAGATGGTTGTAGTGCAATAGGATACAATGTAAAATGGTTTAATATCAGAACAGAAGTTAGTTTTTTGCTAAAATCATATTGGAAAATTGTGAAGTATGAGCTGAGAAAATCATGTTACATGTACTCTAGGGAATACCTGTATCAACAACTCATCTATCATTGAGAGTATCTCTTAAATTATCACTGCTGCTGTTTCAGTTGCTGCAAAGTTAACTCCACTCACTATTCTGCCCAAATCATGGCATGGTACATGTACATGTACATGTAGTTGCTTTAGCAAATGCTCTAAATAGCAATAACCATGCAAGCAGAAGCTATTAGGAATAGTGCCATTGCAAACCTCAAAAATGCACTTGAAGTCATGGAAATTTGGTGATGAAATATTGTACTTTGTTTACATGTATAATTTTAGACACAATATGGAAATATACAAAGCATTTACCTTGTAATGCACTGGTAGGTGTGTGTATCTTCTGAAATGGGATAGAATTTTTGAACAGGTAGCAACTTTCCTATTTTTTATAATACATTCTGTGAGCAACCTTCAAAATTTCTATGCTTATCTGCAAAATTTGCCAGAGCAATTGTAATAGGTATCTTTTTCATCAACAGTGATTGTACTCTACTGAAGTATTCTCACATAGTGATTTCTAAATCATTTCTATTGTTGATACATTTCAGTTGTTACAGATACCAATTTACAGGGTTCATCGATGGCAACAAAGCCCACACAAGTGAGTATTTTCTCTTCTCCTTATAAGTTGCAGTGTAGCCTGTAAGCCAAGTTGCAATGTAGCCTGTAAGCCAAGTTGCAATGTAGCCTGTAAGCCAAGTTGCAATGTAGCCTGTAAGCCAAGTTGCAACGTAGTCTGTAAGCCAAGTTGCAACGTAGTCTGTAAGCCAAGTTGTAGTGTAGCCTGTAAGCCAAGTTGCAATGTAGTCTGTAAGCCAAGTTGCAACGTAGTCTGTAAGCCAAGTTGCAGTGTAGCCTGTAAGCCAAGTTGCAACGTAGTCTGTAAGCCAAGTTGCAACGTAGTCTGTAAGCCAAGTTGCAACGTAGTCTGTAAGCCAAGTTGCAACGTAGTCTGTAAGCCAAGTTGCAATGTAGCCTGTAAGCCAAGTTGCAATGTAGTCTGTAAACCAAGTTGCAATGTAGCCTGTAAGCCAAGTTGCAACCTAGTCTGTAAGCCAAGTTGCAACTGTAGCCTGTAAGCCAAGTTGCAGTGTACCTGTAAGCCAAGTTGCAGTGTAGTCCTGTAAGCCAAGTTGTAAGTAGTCTGTAAGCCAAGAACGTAGTCTGTAAGCCAAGTTGCAATGTAGCCTGTAAGCCAAGTTGCAACGTAGTCTGTAAGCCAAGTTGTAACGT